>NC_084883.1:24157727-24460909 GCF_023558435.1 Drosophila sulfurigaster albostrigata | reverse complement strand
AAAGATACGAGAGAGGCATGCGCGATGTAACGATACCAATAAAAATTCAGCACAAAAACAAAGAAGAAAAACGAAAACAAAAAACTCACATAAATATAAATGTCTATGTCTTACTTGGGCTACAAAAGTGTGCAATTGAACGTACCCCAGAGGCCGCAGATGAGCAGAGCACCGCCGCAGAGGAGCATGCCGAGCATTAGATAGCCCCACGGTCCGTACTTGGACAGATCCGAGTGGAGGCCCGTTCTCGTCGAGTTGCGACGCGTGAATCCGCTGCCGCCAGTGTTCCCATTTCCATTCGCATTCGCATTCGCGTTGCCATTGCTCTCCATGGTGGCATTATCCTGTCCTGACTTGCCATCCGCCTCCGGCGTCTGCTCGGCTCCGATGGCATTCGGTGAACCGTTGGCCTCGCCATTCGGCTTTTTCATATCTTTGGTGTGAACTTTATGCAGCTGCGTTGTCGAATTGCTGCTCGAAACGGAGCTGCTGGCATTCTGTGGTCTTTTGGGTGCATCGTGCAAAAAGAAATTGCGAAACACTTCGAGTGTGAATTGCTCGATCAAATCGGACTCTTTGGCCGATGGCAGTAGACCAGGACGACGCTGCTTATAGCATAACTCGTAGTCCTCATCGCTGTCATACTCATTGCTATACGGGCAATGGCGTATGCCATCGCAGGCCAGCTCCTTGGAGATGCAGAGTATGGGCTCATCGCTAAGGAATTAAATAATCAGTTGCAGAAATGATAGTAAAAACACTCCTTTGCTTTGCTTACCCAATCTTCAGGCACTGATGCTTGTTTTGTGCGTCCTTACACTGCTCTCCCTTGCCCAGCACCGTGATCATTAGCTTCGACTTCAGCTCCTGCTGTTCATGCTCCCACACGATGCGTACACGACCGTGGAACAAACGCACAGGATCCTCCATCTCGGAGGCTGTATCCTCCAGCTGACAGGGATCCACGCGCCATTGCGCGGTATGCGGATCCAATGAGCTAAACTGCAAAAAAAAAAAAGAAAACAGAACGAGATTTAATTGAAGTTTGATCTAATATTTGCACGCGATCGTGCAAACAATTTACGCGCTCAAAATACTTAAACAATAGATTAAAAAAGCTGAGGGAGCTAATAAAAAGCACTCAACGCGCTTCACGCCCACAAACAAAGGCAGCGCTGCTCTGACGTGATATAAATTATTTACGCAAATAAAGATCAAAAAACGTGCACAATAAACGATCAACTGCGAATACATTTTGGATATATATTTTTCGCATGGCGTTTAACAGCAGCAACAACAACAATCAATGGCAGAAGAATAATGCTAAATTAAATATTTACGCTGGAAAAATACGCGCCACAAAAGCGGTTTTAGGTAGCACATGCGAATGTTTTCCCCTCCGCCTTCCGCCATTCGCCTCCGCCCCCCGCTGCTCGATCAGGTTACGCGGAGAGTACTACGTGGAGTACTATGGCCAGCGAAATTCCACGCTATTCATAATTATAAATGCATATAATACTACGAGTATAATATGCAAAGCTAAAAGTAACAATTTGTTTAAAAAACCATTTAATATGCACAGCGTTGTTGCCAACGAGTTATTTTAAAAACACGATACAAAAATACCCTAGACCTGAAATAGCATTTAATTCTTATAACTTATAGCATATGCAAAGCATTAAATTATTTTGAAATTTTTAATTTGAAAATAGCTATTATTAATTACTCAAATATTTACATTCCCATATCTTCTACAGGGTATAAACAGCCATGCTTTCAAATCCCCAATGTAAACAAACAATAAATTAGTTTAATAATCTAACAATTAAAAGGCTAAAATGCGTAGAATTTACTATTTATTAGCCATTGTTTAAAGCAACGGAAATATTTATAACTTTTGAGTTTGCGGTAGTGAAATTCAACACACAAATTCGATTAATTTGTGAATTATTAAAAAGCTAATTAAAATTCGCATACAGTTTGCTAATTCTGTCAGAATTAGTATTCAACGTCTTTAATTTGATCTATTAAATTGAATAACTCTCTAAATACATTACAAATATTCAATAGCAACTGATAATAGTTTTTCTATTGAATACACGAGCTAATGCATTAATTTTCCCCAAGTAAATGAATCTCAACCAACAAAACAGGAGTTTTGTATAATAGTTTGTATAATATCAGATCGAATTAGTCCAGAATTGTTTACAATTCTTAATTCCTTTTCTATATAACTCTAAATAATTATCGATCGGCATTCGGTAGAATATTATTTAAGCATTAGCTAGTGTAATTAATCGTGCCTAAAGGGCTTGAGTTCAATAGCTGATATAACGGAGCTTGAACATTATCCGAGCAGAGTTAATTAATAATTAATTAAGGGGATTCAGCTCGACTTCCAGGTGTGGCTATTCAATTAAACTAGCTGCCTATTTACACCACTTGGTTAAGCAATCATCAGTTGTAGTTTGTATTTTATACAAGTGTGTGCATCTCGATTGCGATATGCGATTCTAGTCCGAGAATGTTTATCATTGTGACTGTGACTGTGACACATTTGCATATGGAGGCGAACAAAGAAACCCCATTTATATCCAGATACAGTTTCAGATACCCATATGGCTAAAGCTCTACCTATGTGTGGCTGCAGATAGAGCTAAAGCCATGCCATCTTGCGATGCGCAGATAGTTGTTTTTTTATGGCCAGCGACTGTCCACGTTCACATCAATCCGTCTAGTTGTCAGTCATTCAGACAGTCATTCAGACAGTCATTCAGTCAGTCATTTTGGCAGTCATTGTAGTATTTATGGCATCGCAGCGCAACGCAGCAGCAGCAGCAACTGATAGTGTTGTCGGTTTTGTGCGTCGCGTATTTCGTTTCGTTTTCCTGGCCAAATGAGACAAACGTGTTTCAAATACACAAAATGCCCAGAACTCGCACCAAATGCAAAAATGGCTCGAATCGGGCGCGCTTATGCAAATCGCACGCGCTCAGAATATATGTCTCTCACTCGCATCGTATCTAAGCCAAGCCCCGCATTCTGGAATTGCCAACGAAACCAAACAACCAGCAACTGAGATGCGGGCTAAGAGTTATGTATAATTCTGTTTCCACCGAGTTCAATGTCAACCTTAAAGCGAGACAAGTTGCAATCTATATAGCGCTAAAGAGAACTTTTTCAATTAACAATAATTGGCGACAATTTCAAATGTCAAAATGCCATGTGAAAACCACAACTAAAAAAACAATGTCATTAGACACAACAAAAAAAAACGAATAACGAAAAGCGAAAAAAACTAATCACAATTAGCCAAGTTACAATAGGCGAAAGTGCTCGACCATGGCATACCGCGTTGCCATGTTTGAAGCATGTTGAAAACCTTCCGAAATCAAGTCATAGGCTCAACATAAATTAGAATTATATCACGAATCTTTGATGAAGTCACTCGCTGAACTCATGTCATTGTCTCTCTTCAAAGTATCTCTTTATATACTTCTATCTATTATATAGATTTTTTTTTTTTTTGGGTGAGTTCAATGCTAAATACGTGTACCACAATTCTCACACTTTTCGGTGGTCACGCATGCGCAGCAACAAGATACACACACACACACACACTAATAACAACAATAACACCCACACCCAAACAATCGCCGCTCACAAGTCAAAATCTAAATTATGCTTTCCGATGGTCAGCTAAAAGCCATTGAGAAGGTGCAACAAATGTCGAACAAACTCTAATTGCAGCCTTGAGATCAACATCTTTAACTCGAGCGATAAACAGATTTTCTAGCTGCATAGATTAGTACAACTTTTTCCATTTAAAAATATAGACAAATAAGCAAATGTGCGAGTTCAAACTCTATATATAGTATATTTATAAAGATGTGAAAAGACCAAATTAAATAGAAATATTTATAAAGTTGTTATGCTATTCCCTAAATTCAATATTTGTTTCCTTTTAGATGCTTGATATTTGCATTTGCTTTCTAAATTTAACATTTAAGTGGTTATAACTGCAAAATTAGTTTTTGCCACCTCAACTTTAATGCTGTTAGAATGCTAGAATGCTTATCTGTAGCAATAAATTATCTTTTAGTTATGCAAACAAACTTCTCGCTATCAAGACTTAACAAACTATTCCCGTTTAATATATTCGGCATTTAACATTATGCGCAGTATACTATAATAGACTGTAGTATATAGTGCAAATATTTATCTAATATATACTATATTATATATTTATCTACTATATACTATTTTATAGTATATAGTATATTTTGGTATATTGTAGTATTATAATATAGTGGAAATAGTAGATAAATACAAACGAATATAGTATATTTACTATATTGTGTTTAAATATACTGTGATACAGTATATAGTATATTGCAGTACATTATAGTCAATTTTAGAATATTACTATACTATAGTACACTATAAAATACTAGATAAATATTTGCGTTGAATACTTCAGAAATACAAACGCATATATTAGCATATTAGTATATTACTATACTATAATATACTATATTATTGTATGAAATAGTATATTGTAGATAAATATGTGCAAGATATACTTCAGATATGCATACGTATATAATATACTAGTATATTAGAGCATATTTCAGTACATTATAGTCAATTTTATTATAATAATATACTATAGTATACTACAGTAAAGTATAAAATAGTATATAGTATGTAAATATTTGCATATCTATCAGCTATTTAAAGTATTTACAATTTTTACAACTATCTGCGAATGCTAAATTCAAATGCTATTTGTTCACTTGATATGCATCATTTGAATTCAAGTTATGTAGAGAGCATTTGACAGATGATTTGCATCGACAGCATTAACAAATTCATCAATATTACGAAGGCCTCGATTTCAATCTGTAGCAATAATGAAGCTTCCACTTACAATGTTCAGGGGACAGGTGCGTCCCGCAATTGTTGCGGCTGAGGTCAGTCCACCTTCAGCTCCTGCTGCTGCTGCTGCTGCTGCTGCTGCTGTGGTATTCAGTCGCTCAATCAGCGTGGACATGCCCGTCAGGGCTGAGGAACCAGATGACAGTGACTGTGGCCTCGCCGTGCTGACAACAGAGGGCATGATGCTCGACACGAAACTGCCACTGGATAGGGACTGAGTGTTGTCTTTGTTGCTGTTGCTGTTGTAGTTGTCATTGTCCGTTGTGTGTTGATTGTGACGCAGCTTGGGCAAAATGAGACGCACAATGAATCCGAAGCTGGGCGGTGCGCTCAGTATGCGGGTGCATGTGCTATGCTCAGCTCCATACGAGTCCGGTTTCAATTCAATGATGAGACTCGACTCTTTGCCATCGCTCTCCATGAAATGCTCATGTTGTGCACTGCACAGCGGTTTGAATGTGTGCTGCGACAGTCCACCTGGAAAAAGGTAAAAGTGGAGCACATCAGATGTGTGTGTTTGGTTTGTGTTTGGTTTGTGTGTAACTTAACAAAATATTGCTAATCAGCAGGACAAACAACCATCTATCTATCCATATATGTATCATATAGTATAGCATAGTAATAAATGGAAGAAGACAAGCCCCAAACGTTGATGCCTTGAGCAACGCACTAAAAATAGATCATAGAAATTGAGTGTGAATTATGAATTTCGTCGATGAACGTTAACGTAGTATCTATGACATTCTCGAAATTCAATTAATTTGATGTATTGTATGCGAGTAATTGAATAACTGGCGATACCTCATACAACGAATACTGAGTAGTATACTGAGCTCATAAAATGCCAGTTGACGTTCAGAGTTTCAAGAGTCTCTCGGCTCAATTATTTTGCACTCGCAGTCGAACTTTGCGCAGCAGAGGTTAAAGATACAACACACACACACGCTGTGTTGTTGCACACATATATTTCACAGCAGCAGATACAGATACAGATGCAGACAAAGATACAGATACAGCTACAGATACAGATACCGATACAGCTGCACACACTAGTTAAATTAATAACGCACACATGAGAGTACGCTCAGTGGTTGCTGTTGTTGCTGTTGCTGCTGCTGTTGTTATTATTATTGTTATTGCTGTTGCTGTTGCTGTTGTTAAATATGAAATATTTATTTACAATGTGCCGCCGTCGATGCCATATTCCATAGGAAAACTACTTTTGCATTATATTCTGGGTCACTGACTCAACTCAGCTCGCACTGTGCATTGTGGGCGCTTATTATTATAGTTGTTGCAACATTTTATTATTAAGTTGCCCCCCTTTTTGCATCCCCTTGACCAAAAACCATTGCCATCTCTTCTTGTCGTCTTGTTGGGCAATTACATACATATGAGCTACCCACCGCTCTTTTTGGCCCATTAAAGTTTTATTCGCCTTCGCGAGTGCAAAAACAATTTGCATTTGTTGTGTGTGTGTGTGTGTGTAATTGCCAGCTAATTCTCGTTTCGAACTTGACATTAATAGCCAAGTAGCTGACACGTGCTGCACTTTAATAAAGTGCCTCGAAATGTTTGGAACAGCTCCTAAAAGTGCACTTAAAAATGCATTTATGCACTTAATTGTCCAACGCACATAACTTGATTAATAACAAATGAAATTTGTGTGCTCTATGTTCTCCATAAGCAGTTAATAATGTTACAACATAATGTGAAACATTCGCACTCCGTGGGAATTGGAGTGCTACAATTACAATGCGAAAGCTGAAGACTTCTTTTATATAACGCAAATAAATATAGCATTATTGTCATAATTGTTAACAACTTATAGATTATCATTGTTCAATTGTTCAATTAACAACTTGCCAAGCTTCCGCAACAAACAATTGTATGTGCAACTGCACAACTGATAATCGTTTAATTACGAGCTTTGAAAGCAGATGTAAGCTCAAGTTTTCAGCAATTGTTTGCTGTCTAGATATAGTGCGAACCTCATTAGATATGACAGAGAATAAATTAATTGATTGGATTGCACTTAAAATATTCAGTTCATGACAATTTTATATTTAACGGCAATTAGCAGCTTTGATAGCAGATGAAAGATAAGCATTCGCATCGAATTAATTTGCCAAATTTAATAGTTGTTATACCTGACATAGCTGTAGGGTCTCTGATTTAATTGCTTCGATTATCAATATGGTATATTTTGTACTCTATGGTATATTCAAAATTAAATGTATGGTATATCGTTATGCTAAATACAACTCTTGGTATAATTTGGTATTATTAAAATCTTTATTATGTATAATTTAATAGTAGTATATTATTATATTGGTGAACTAAAGACACCTTTAATTAAAAATAATTTAAAAATAGTTTAACCAAATGGTATATTATTATACTAAATACATCTTTTTATATATTTCAGTATTTAAATATACTAATGGCGTATATTTTAACAATATTAGCGCATTCGCAAAATTTAGCTTTTATTGAAATAAAGTATAGGGTATCTCACAGTCGAGCACAATAAACCCGCTGTCGTTTCATTAATCTTTCGATAACGTGCAAGTTAATTAAATTAGAATCGATTTTATAAATAATATTAAAGTTCAATATTGTCCATTGACATTTTATGCAGCAAATGCAAATATGTATTATAAATGAGATATAACATATTGCCTAAATTTCTACACTTGTAGGTGTTAATCACATTCAATTAAAACTGGCTTTTAATTGAGTGCCTAATTAAAATCTTAGAAAGCGTAATTTTTGTATCAATTGAATGAACTGTGAGAGTTCAATTAATTGGGACTTGACCTCGATGGGCAACCTGTTGGCCCATAATTGATCGACAAGACTTCAAAATGATAATAATTGTTGTAAAAACTATTTTATTCTGACAGCTAACTGCTATCTGTCTGATAAATTGACCCATAAGCCATAACTTTAATCCATTAGCACCAAAAAAAACAATGAGGTTTACTGGCTTCTTTTTTTTGGTGTTTTTTTTGTATTTGGTGGCTGACTGGCTGAATGGCAGCTATAAAAGTCGAGGCTTATGCCACTGAACTCTAGCTTCAGTTACAGCTTGAGCTAATTGGGTTAAAAGCACGCACACAACCACAAGAATACACACACTCACATACACACTCACACACACACACACACACGTATTAAATATAATCGTATAACAAGTTAAATGAGTGTTGTGCTTGGCTGCAACAGCAGACGAGAGACGCATTAAGGTTGATGAGGCTGAAGAAATGGGGGCGAAGAGTAAAGAGGGAATCAGAGGTGGATGGATGGATGGATGGATGGATGGTAGATGGGTTACAGCTGAGGTTAGAATGGGGGTTGGGCAGCAGCAAAACAGCAACAGCGAACTCAGCGAACCACGCAAAGAAAGGGCTGTAATTTCACTTGATTTTTCACCATAAATGTGCCGTTCATAATTTGTCTCAATTTCTAGAGCATAACATGAATAGTTGCTTTATGTGTTTTTCCGATCTTTTTTTCTCTTCTGGGATTTTTATTTTATTGCTTCTTTTGCTTTTTTGGGTGATTCGAAAGCTGAATGCAGCACAAGGGGAAAGGGACAAGAGGCACGAGGCAAGTGGCAAATGGCGAGTGGAAAGTCCAAAAAATTGCAGGGGCAAAACTGAGTGTTAACTTTGGGAATAGAATTTCGGATTTTCCATTTCGAGCATTTCTCATTTGCATGCGGCGAGTATCTATGCAAATGTAAATGTAAATGTTGTAAACAAACAAACTATACAACATTTCAATTTGTTTTGTCGTATTTACCTTTTAAATTGTTTGTCTAATTCGAGGAAGGTCAGAAGCAGCAACTAAATAAAATTAGATAGCAGCGGCCAACATCACATAACTTGATTACTGACTCTCGCGTTTACAGTGCTTTAAACATTTGTAAATTGCTCTTGGGTGTGTGTGTGTGTGAGTGTTTGAACAAGTGTGCTAGTGTGTGTGTTGATTCTGGCCATAATGCTGCAGCTCTTTGCGTGACGGTCACTTGCAAAAGGGCTCAACAAAAGCTGAAGCTGAAGGGCAGTCAATGTTGATCTACAGGTGCCTATAATGAGTGCACTCACACTCACACTCACAATTTACGAGTGTATTCACACACAGAGTGTACTTTAGTTCTGGGCAGTTGTTGTGCTTTGTTTTGGTTTTGTTTACATTTTGGGGTTGGGCTTCAAGCTTGGGCTTTAGTCTGTGGGCGACTGAGAGAGAGATTTGCCTGCCCGCTCATGTGTTAAGCAAAAGCTGTTGGGGGGTCTCTTGGGGCAGATTGTCAAGCATCTGTTTTGAGTGCCTGTGTGTTGGGCATCACAAATTCTGTGGCATATTCCATGTTGCAAACGTGCAACGCTCACTCATCATAATTACGCACAGTTGCATACAAAAAAACGCACCGACCACAGCAGCAACAGCAACAGCAGCTGAAGCTGCAGCCGCATCAGCAACAGCTCGTCAGCAGCACTCGAAATAAAAAAGTTGTTGTTAAAAAATTACACAACACACACACACACACACCACGCACTCCAAGTGAGAGCGAGAGAGAGAGAGAGAAGAGCACACTTGACGCACAAACAGCTACAAAAAAAAAAAAGCGATGAGTGTAGTACTTTTTTTTTGTTTTGTTTTTATTTACCAACTGAAAATTAGGTCAACTATCAAAGTCAGAACTGCAAGGGTTAAGTGGCAGGCCCACTTCCTCACTCTTCACTCATCCCTCTCCCCTCTTTCACCCCCTTACTTCACTCACATCTCTCAGATACATACACACACAAACATGTTACACTGGTCAACAGCGCCACAATTCCTGTTGGCCAATTTTGCTTATAGGTCAAGCAAATGTGTTGTCATTGTAGTTGTTGTTGTTGTTGCTGTTGCTGTTGTCATTGTCGTTGTTGCAGTTGTTGTTGTTGTCGTCGTCGTAGTCGTCGTTTCTCTGTTTGTCTGTTTGCACAGCAGCAACTAACTAAATAAAATAAATTGTACTATAAACAAGACAACAACGTGCAGCAGCAACAGCAAAGAACTTGACATGCATTCAGCTTTAACTGATTCTCTTTGCTGCGCTGATGTTGCAGTTGCTGTCGTTGTCTGTTGTCTGTTGTTTGCGTGCAACAGCAACAACATTATTGCAGACAGCCTAACGGCAACTGTTGCTGTTGCTGTTACTGCTGCTGCTGCTGCTTGTTGCAAGTCGCATTTTGCCAACAGCAGCGTGACCGAGCAATGCCCGAGTGTTGCTTCTAGCCGGTTCAACATGACTCCACACACACACACACACAGACACACATACATACATTCACGCTGCAGTCGACTTGGACTCGCCTGCTGCCTTCTAACGGTCGCATACATAAATCAAGGCGGCCATTTTAGCAATTAGCAAAAAATTACCAACAAAGTAAGTGCTTCTATAAAGTCTGTGAGTGTATGAGTGTGTGTGTGTGTGTATGTGTTTGCCTATAACTGTTGGCCAAAATAGTTTGCGCCAATTTTAGATAGTGTGGATGGTGGGCGGTGGGCGTTGGGCGTTGCAACTGCAGTGGCAACAACAACGAGAAAAACAACAACAACAGTTGTAACATCTAGCTGAAGTGTCGCCATTTTTAGTGTGAGAGCGAAGAGAGCGAAGCCAGCTCAGATAACGGTCAATTTGCATTTTAATTGAGCGCTTGTTGACGCTCTGCACATCTTGATACACACAAAAGCTATTGCCTACACATAAACCTATCTCTCTCACTCCCCTCTCTCTTTCTCTCTCTCTCTCTCCATTCTCTGCCTAAACCGCTCTGTTTTTGCTTTTGCTTTTGTTTTTGCTTACAGTTTTTTTTGTTGTTACAGCTTTTATTTGCATTTTGTGCGCAAAAAGTTGAACAACTTGGTCTGGTCAACGCATTGTGAGACGAATGAGAAGAAAGAAGGGAACCGAAGTAGAAAGAGGGGGAAGCGGGTGGGCGTGTTGCAGCTAATTGAACTCTTATGACATCAACAGATCAACTGTGCTTTGTGAGTCGAGCCCTGAGGTGCGACGACTTCTTGTTTTTTTGTTGCTCGTTTCAAAAGCAACGAAAACTAAAACAACAAAAAAGTTCTAGCTGTCTGGTAACATATTGATGTATGAGTTATGCATATGTATGTGTATGTGTGTGTGTTGTTTTGCTCTTTTTTGTACGCAAATTGATTCAGTAACCGGTTCACATATACACACACACACATCCAAGTATGAATAATATTATGTATGCATGTTTATTGAACAGATCTGGCAGCTTCTTGTGTTTCAACCACATTTGCATAATGTTGTTTTTTTTTGTTCATTTGTCAGTGCTTAAAAACTAGCAACAGCAGTTCTGTTAACTTGGCCATCATAATTAAATTTCATTTAATTGAAATGTAATTGGCATAGTTCCCAAATGGAACGACGAAATAATGTTAAAAGTTCAGCGGAACAACGTTAAAAGCTTCGCTTGTTAACCAACAGACAGAGAGACAGACGGACAGACAGACGGATGGATGGACGGACACTGCAATCGGTTAGGGAAATGGCATAGGGAAAGGGAAAGGGAAAGGTGAATCGGTAACTGGCAACACTGCCAACTGCCAACTGGCAACAGAACTCAACTGAACTCCGCGGCAGAGGCAGAGCGAGAGATGCTCTGCTGGCGCTGCCGTTACTTTTGTTGTTGTTGTTGTTGCTGTTGCCTTTTGCCTTTGTTCTGTGCGCGGCGTAACTGTATTTCAATGACAATGAGGTCGCGGTAGTCGCTCCCTCTGGCTGTCATAGCTATTCTTTTTTTTTTGTTTTTGTTTTTGTTCTCTTATTTCTTTAAATTCAGCTTGCTTCAAGTTGTGCATTGTTTTTCTCTTCCCCCTTCAGGTTTATCTTTGTTGTAGTATAAAAATAATAATTACTTTTTTTTTCATTATTCTCATATTCACATGTCTTTAACTGTGTATTTTGTTTCATTTGCACGGCTTCCGCGTGTATTTACATGACTTTATTGTCATTACGTCTAGGCCATTGCGTCAAATGATTCACGTAAAAAAGACGTAAACGCAATTAAAGATGTAATGCGTTTGTTTAAGACTTACCCAAAAGCACAACAGAGTGAGAACATTATTAATAACTCGCTTGACTAAAATCACAACGATAATAAAACAAAAATGAATAAGTAAATAAAGTAATAAATACCATGTGCACAAATGGAAAAGCAAAACAAAAAAAGATCGAGGCAAGACATTCGTAGAGGAGAGCAACCTCAACTTCAACCGGTTTACGGTTCACGTTCACAAAATTGTCGCACAAAAAATAAAAAGAAACAGAATCCAGACAGACGACAACAAGACGAAGAGACAAACAGACCAAAACTGAAAAGCACAAATGACAGTGGTTCACATCAAAAGAGATTACCAGAAACTACTACTAAGAATATGCCATAAAGGCACCTTGAAATAGAATAGTGCAAAAAAAACGAGCAAATAAAAAATTCAACACAAAAAATGATCGACTAACCACATGGCAAATTCGAGAAAAAACTTTAAGAGCTATAGAGATGATCTCAAGTGCTTAAAAAAAACTAAAACGAAAGTATTTAACGCCTGGGGAAGTACCGAAAACGCGTTGTTATATGGTGAGAAGTTAAAAAAAAAGCCTTAGGTTAATAGCTTATCAATTATCAGTAAATCAACTAACCGAAAACCGCTGCACTCTGCACAATGGCAGCACTGGCGGCCAGCAAGGTGAGCAGCGCCCAGGCGCTATAAATTTGCAAAATGGCATTACTGCCAATGGCTGCGGTTGCGCCGCTGCCGACGCCGCTGCTGACGCCAACGCAGCGTCGATTTTGCCGCTGGCGTACGCAGCTGACGCAAATGCTCGTCGCATTCGTAGTCGCAGTCGCAGCAACCGCCATTTTAGTCTGGATGTCTTAAGTTTCAGTTATATATGTTTTTTTTTTTTGCAGTTGTTATTGTTGTATTTGTTTTTGTTTGAGAAAACGGCTTTTCAGTGGCGCCGATTGCGGTTTCGTTGTAGCTTGAGTTTTGCAGCTGCTTCACTTTTATTTTGATTTTCGTCGTTTCTTTGGCGCATTACAAAACACAGTTTGACTTTTCACTCGGCAAAAGGCCAATTGCATAATCCGACTAGTTCGATATCGATATTTCGATTTTCACTTCACTCGCGCTCACATAAATTCTACACATTGATTGACAAATATACACCAAATTATAACGTCACACAATTGTTTAATGTTAATGCACTCTCGCGGATTTTCTTTTCCTTTTTGTTTCGTTTCGGTTTTATTTTTTAGAGACTGAGTGTGAGACTGGGACTCGGCCAAGCTCTGCGCCACCCTCGACTCTCAACTACGCTGCTTGAGAGTGTGTGAGGAGCCCGATGACGAGTTGAACTTGCTGCGACGAATGATCGAATCGAACTGAGCGCAGCTTATGGCGCTGTCAGTCGACGATGCTTCGTGATCGCGCTGCGTTAGTGCTGCTCGCTTCGAGTTCGCTCTCCCGCTAAAACTAGCTATTTTCCGCTTCGATTGCTGTGAGAGTCAGTTACTCTGTCTCCATGCTGGAAGTTTGCTTTTCGGGCTATATCGAATTGATTCGATGACCTATTTATTTAGCTATATATTATATTTAATTTTTTATGGTTTCGGATTTCATTCAGACTTTTAATTATCAGAAGACGGCATCGCTATCATCTTAGTGCCTTGCCAAGCCAAGTGAAGCGCTAAGCTCAGCTGTAAAGTTTTAAGCTCACTCTTCGCTTGACTTTTGGCTCTCTTAAATTTAGCAAAGCTGCTCGTAAACATCTCACAAGCAACACAAAACAAAAACAACACACGGCACACAGCACACAGCAGACTGACAGACAACTGTAACGTTACAAATCAGCTAACAAAGCAGACACGCGCAAAGAAGCAAAACAAAAAGGAGAAATCGAAATCTTTTGCACACAAATAAAGTCCAAGCTGAAGCTTCTACAGCCAACCGTCTCCGTTTCCACCTACATACACATACATATATTCACATCCACCTCCCCAACAACAGCATAAGCAGAGCAACAACAACAACAACAAGACGACGACTTTTGCTTTAGCAATCAGTGCAACAGTTCTGACTCATGAAGCTTACGGGCGTCAAACGGATTTTTGCATTTTTATTTATTTTTCGTTCTTTTTTTTGGTTTGGTTTTGTTTCTGGTTTCTGGTTTGGGGCTTTGGTCTTGGGCTCTGTAACCCAATTTTAAAAGCAACAACAACATGCAAAAAAGCTCAACGAAGGAAACAAGAAAAAAAGGGAATGCATGGGAAGCAGAATACGAAAATTACAGCGAAAGGCGTTGTAAGAAATCGAAAACAGTTCAAACAACATCTGTATGCATGTTCACGCACACACATCTACGTTCTTATATTCTTGTATGCGAGCACACACACACACACACACACACACACACACACACACATACGAATTAAACATGTGTATATCGAATGTCTTCGGGGGATGAGCAAAAGAGTCAGCAAAAAATTGTAAATTACTCACAGTTTCCTCGGAATTTTTGTATTACGCCGTTGAGATTAAGTGAAAGATTTAATTTCACTTAATTATACAATTGATTGGTAATCAATTATTATACATATGTACATATATATTTTCATTAAAAATTACTGCACAACTGGCACACTCATCGGATGTGTAATATCTGATAATATTAGACTCTCGATGGTCTATAGGAAATGTGATAATTGACACTCTGATGTTTACCGCTAATTAATTTGGTATTTTAAAAATAGAGCCAGACTAAGAAACAATAGTTGAAAAACGAGTTTCGATTAAATATTCCGTGAGAGAGAGCACTAAATATAGAGTCACTAAATTGTCACCGAATTCGAAATTTAGGGTCTAAAGATATAAAAATTATGAATTATGGTCCACTTCGCTTTTGTTGATTTTTCTGATCTAAACTTATGCTAATTTGGAGGCACACTCCAATGCATATCTATTTATATCAAAAGGTTAAATTAAAGTTATATATGCCAAAGATATTCGTATCAATAAAATGTTGTATATTTCTGTTGATTTTTCCAATCTCCACAGCCTAGTATAAATTTTAAAGCGCAATTGCATATATTTTAGCTCTTCTTAAATGTTGTGATACTTCTTCTTCTTCTCGTTGTTCAGCCGGCGCCTGGCAACAAACGAAATTTAAAAAGCGAAACCGAAAAACGATCGAAAATTGCATAAGGGAGAAGACCTCAACTCACATGCATGCACTTACACACACACACACACAAACACAGATGCATTTGGTTCGTGAGTGTTTTTTTCATGTTGTTTTCTGACTCGATCCGGCAACGACAACGACAACATCGCCCGCCATGGCAACAATAACATTGTTAACTTTTATAGCCGGTAAGTTCAGTTTGTGCACGGCAATAACAATAACAACGCCAACAACAAAAACAACAGCGTCAGCGACAAAAAAAAAACCAGGCCTCATTTATGCGCTGCAGTTTAGTTGTTTGCTAGCGACTTTTTTGGACGTTGCGCCCCATGCTGTAGTTGTCGTTGTGGTTGTGTTTGTTGTTGTTGTTGTTGTTGTTGTTGCTGTGCAGTTTGTGCGCTAAAAATAAACGCCATGTAATTATAGACGTTGACTACGACTTGTTGCACTCACACATACACAAGCACACGCACACGCACTTGCATACATGCGTAGACGGCCATGCCCAAAAGCAAGTTGAACGAGCCAAAGCGCATTTAAAGAGACTGAGCTTAAGAGCGAAGAGAGACAGAGAGAGAGAGCGTTCAAGTTGCGTCTCTGAAGAGCGTACGCTGCTTAGGCCAACAACTTATTGCTGCGTGCTCTTTGCATTGTCTTTGGTCACGTCGTCCAGCAGCAACAACAACAGCAGCAGCAAGCCATGGACCAAGTTTGATAGGTCACGTATGCGCATATGATTAGTTGACCACTGAAAAATCTTGTCCTGCTATCGACTCACACACACACACACACATACACACCACGCACTAAATGTGGTGTAGTGTGCGTTAATCTTCTTGTGGCAGCTAACCTTGGCCTAAATGCTGGGCATGACAGACAGTCGCTTGCTTGTTGACACAGACCACAAACCGAAACCAGCTTAGCCCACCAAACATTTGCGATGCAGCTTTATGGCAGCTTAAAGCTCTGCTTAGCGAAGACAACAACCATGCTGTTAAAGCACTGTTAAAAGTTGTAACAGTTGAGATTTGAATTTACATTTAAAAATTGGTTTTGTTTTTATTGTTCACGTAAATTAACTTAAATTAACAATAATCAGCGGAATATGTACAACATTGAAATACTACGAAAAAAAGGAATATGCATGCACTTCGAAACCGATCACGTTCAAATGAAACCACCTACATCATGTATGATTGTAAGTGTGTGAGATTGTGTTTGTGTGTGTCTCCCCTTGTTGTGCAAATGTGTGGGTGCAAGAAGTTGAAAACATGTCTAAAAGGTCGAGTATCTAAATGGCATGTGGTGATGTTGTTGTTGTGATTGTTCTGGCGAATTGTTGCTTCATCTGCGACGCAGATGCATCATCGACTCCAGTGAACTGGGATCCAATGTGGCCGCATGCTCCAAATCCTCGCTGCTCGCATTCTCCTCGGCGACATTCACAAAGGTGCTCGAGAGCTCTCCATTCAGCTTGTTGACGTTGCCCGTGGCAATGTCGTACATGAAGATTTCCTGCTCGGCGGCATCGCTGGATCTGTAAAGTAGAACGAAGCTATGTTAACTACTCTTAATTTGATAACATTCGAATGTTAAACTTACTTAGCCACCAACAGCACCACGGACTGCAGTTCGATGTCGGTACGCGCCTCCTTCTCCAACCACCGCTTGAAGTTATCCTTGGTGGGCTTCTTCACCAGCGTCTTGACCAGCTCACCACCCAAAAACTTTACCTCTCTGCTGTCCACGCTGCGCGCCTCACTCGACTGCCCTGCGGGCTGAGCCTCAACGGGAGCCAAGACCACAACACTGACAATCTTCTTGCCCAGCAGTTCCTCGCTATCGGGAATGGGGAACTGAGCACCGTTGATCTTCAGTGGCAAATAACGATTGTATTGCTGACGCTCGGCCAGCTCAACGGGAGTCACCACCGTGGCATCCTGACGAACATACTTCTCATTCACGCTCTGTCCTTGGGCGGCATCGAAACGCACAACTTTCACATCCAGCTGCTGCTTTTGGGGCAGTGAATTCGTCTGTTTTACGCGATCGATTTGCTTCTCGCTCAGCGCCACCTTATCGCCATTGGGCTTCACCACAGTCAACACCTTGTTGGTCTCGGCAATCTGAGCACCTCCGCCAGCACCATAGAAATGCTGCAGATGCTCAGCGGGCAGATTCTCCAGAGCAATGTCTCCCTGCTTATCGTAATCGAGGATGGAGATATCGGCATTGTTCAGTATACCGGAGGAGAAGAGTTGCTGGCGCAGATCGTCGGGCACCTCGTCGGGCAGCTGCAGCAGCGTCTGCGATGCCTTGCCATTGGGCTTGGGTGGAGCTGTGGGCAATGGCGCTGATGTCGATGGCGAGGAGGCGGCAGCTGGAGCAGCTGCTGGCTTCACAGGTGTCACATAGTTTGTAGGAGCTTGTGATTGCTTCTCTTGCTGCTGTCGCTGCTGCAGCTCCTTGAACACATCCGAGTGATAAGTGGACACACTGAATGGGGAGTTGTCGCCAGCTGAAGCGGAATTAAATTGGGATTGCGATTGTCTGGGTTGCTGTGCGAAGTTTGTGCTGGCTTGAGCTTGAAGCGCAGCTGCTGAGGCTTGAGGATGCACCTGGACAACGGGCTCACTGCTGGGCTGGGGATACTGATTGTAGCTGGCGTAGCTGGAGGAAGGTGGCACCGGGGTGACAACCATTACCTTTTGGCCGTGAGTGGACTCGGCGTAAACCGGAGACGTTGACTCGCTGGGGAAGCTAGCGAAGTGTTGTTGCTGGGAATGTTGCTGCTGTTGGGAATGTTGCTGCTGTTGGGAATGTTGCTGCTGTTGCTGAAGTGGCTGCTGGGGTTGTGGTTGCTGATGTTGCTGTTGTTGCTGGTGCTGCTGGGAGCTGGCTGTGATATAATGTCCGGCAATGGGTTGTGCAGGAATTGGCGCAGCTGTGGGACCCAAATTGGGAGCAGGCACATCGTGTATAACCTCGTTGCGTGTGTTGCTGTAGGCGAATTGCTGCAGCGACAACTGTTGCTGCTGCGATGGCTGATTCTGCACAGTTTCCGTGATATGTTGCTCAAACTTGGGAATGGACTTCAACAGCTCCGTTTCCTTGGAAGGTTTGATGTCGAAGTAACTCAAAGTGGGCGCCACATACTTGTGCTCCTGATGTTGCTGTTGCTGCTGCTGCTGCTGTGAGTGTTGCTGATGTGGTTGCTGTTGTGGATAGTAGTCGGTTGCTGGCGTGGGCGAGTGCACAATGAACTGTGGCTGCTGCACAAACTGTGGCTGTCTGATAAACTGATAAGGTTGTGGCTTCGACTGTGACTGACTCTGACTTTGATATTGTTGTTGTTGCTGATGATGTTGCTGCTGCTGTTGTTGGTAGTTGACATTCTCCAGCTTTAGAGGCAACTGCAATGGTTTGGTTTGTGGCGCAGGTGCGGGAGTAGGGCGGAATTTAATGGGCTGATATGGCGCACTGGGACGCGATGGCAACTCTTGGGATTTGGGCGGAATTGTGGGGAAGAATGGCACCTGGACTTGCTTATGGGGCGGCTTCTGATATTGCTGCTGTTGTGGTTGCTGCTGCTGCGATGGCTGTGGCTGATACTGCTGATTGTGATTGACATAGAACTGCGATTGCTGCACCAACTTGTTGAAGATGCTCTGCGATGAAGTCGATGGCAATTGCTGCTGCGTGATGCTGGGGCGTGGCACATGTTGCTGCTGCTGCTGTTGGGGTTGCTGTTGCGGCTTTTGATAGTACTGCAATTGTGGTTGCTGCTGCTGCTGTGGCTTGCTGGCTGGCTGCCTGAAGTAGTTGCTGCTGTGCTGCGCCGGCAACTGTTGCTGGCTGGCAAAGTGCAGCTGCTGCTGTTGCTGCTGCTCACGTTGTTGCTGCTGATGTTGCTGATAGCTGCCGAAGAGCGTGTTGGCGGAAGACGTCGACGATGAAGATGAAGAGGAGCCTCTGGCGAAGCTGCTCTCGCGTCCATAGTCCGCACGTGTGTTAGTCAAAGGCAACGCCACCACCTGACGTTGAATGCTCTCCGCATCGTGCTCCTCCAGAATGTGGCCGGTCTGATGTTTGTTCTCCGCCCCGAAGGAGACATGAATGCCGCTGTTGCTGTGATACTTCTCCGAATCGGGATGGATGATGGTGCGCAGCGTGGTGGATTTGACGGGCGGCAGAGGCGTCACTGGATACTGGACCACCTCCTCCTCTTCCTCCTCCTCGGGCTCCTCGTTGTCGTCGTTGTTCAGCGATGCGATGGGCGTCTCCAGATGCAGCTTGTTGTTCTGATCCTTCTTGTAGTTCACATAGAACACATGCACCTTCTCCTTCTTCTTCTTCGTCTTCTTAGTCACCACGGGTTGTGCGGGTTCCTCGGCCAACGTTTCGTTCGCATCCTTGATGATGATCTCAATGATGGGCTCCGGCGCCTCCAGATACTGTGGATAGGGCGCATAGCCAGTGGCAAAGCTGCCCGGATACTGAGCTGTAAATGAAGTGGAATTAGTCTCGGATGAAGTAAAGTTTAGGTTTAGTTCTTACCTATGGCCTGCTGGCCATTGTAGTAGCCCGTCTGTGGAAAGTAGTTGTCCACGTAGCCGGCTCGACGACTGGCGACCTCGGGATACAGAAATCCGGCATTGCCAAAGTCATAGAGTGTGCGCTTGCCACGATTCTCGCCGGGCACCAACGATTTCAGCGTCTTCGTGGACTGACTTTTTGTGGTTGTCGTTGAGGTTGTCTTGGAGCCAACAGTTGTGGGCGTTGGCTTCTTGGTGGAAGGAATCGCAGAGTCCGCCTTCGACACAGCTTTAGTCTCGCTCTTGGGCTTCGTGGTTGCTGCTGTTGTTGCTGCGACAGCAACTGTTGCGAGCAGCGCCAACTGCAAAAGGCAAATAAATTTATGAATTATTTATAAACAAATTATTTTCGCAGGCTAACATGGATGTGGAAACATTTTTGCGTTAATTAAATGCTGTTGCGTGGCAAGGTCGAGCGTCACAAAAAATTATAAATGAAATAAAATATATTATTATTTAAAAAAAGGTAAAAAATAAACACTTTTACCACAAAAAAACAAAAAAACGACGAGCACGAAATACAAAAGGCTGCACACAAATTGGTGAATGCCCAAAAAGAGGCAAATTAAAAAAAATAAGCAACAAAAAAAAAAGGCAATGAAAACAAATATCAAAAGCATTTTGGAGTGTTTGGCAAATTAGCCGAGCAAAACGTCTGTCTCTGTGTGGACGTGTGTGGAATCCGTCTTTGGCATTGGGTCAATGTCAAGTTGCTGACCACAAAATGGATCTGCAACCTGTTGGGTTCAACTCGAACGTAAATCGAAATCGAACTCGAAATCAAATGCGAAATTGAAACTCATCAATCTTACGATTGTAAGTATGTGCAGCTCAACTCTTATTTATTATGAGTGTTATTATTGTTGTGCGCTTGGGTTAAGTCTTAATCACTCCAAACTGTGTCACACACACACACTCTCTGAGTAATCGCTATCGATCGCTGCGGGGCTGCGACTCTGAGACTCTGAGACGTTGCGACTATGCGACTATGCGACGGCCTATTTGCCACACGTGAAAGTTGCGCAGAGTGTCGACGACTTGACGCCTTGAATTTCAATTTCAACAGTCGCAATTTGCATTTCAACAAAAGTGCCAGCGAGATGAGTCAGTTGCACACATGACAACGACGTTTAAATACCCTAAATACCAAAAATAACAAATACGCAAACGAAAGTGAAGTATCATTCATTGCATGTTGAATTGCTTCCATTGAGTAGCAAATAGAAATGCAAAGTTAATATAAAATAAATAGAGAAATTTCAGTTTTCATTATTAAGTAGAAAATATATTCTATATGCAAAAAAGAATTAATATAAATGAAAAATTGACTATTGCAATGTGAATTGCTGTCGGTAAGAAAAACAAATATTCAATACAATATATAAACGTAAACTAGATCATTGGAATTCAGCAGAAATATATTTAAAAAAAGCCGAATTAACCAAATACGCATTTCAGTTAGAAAAATAATAGCTTTATTTAAAAAATTATTATTATAATTACAAAATAAGAAAGCTTTTTTGCAATAAAAGCAAATCAATATATACAATGAATAAAAATAGTTCACCTTCTTATTATTATATTTTTTGTTTATAAAATTCAAAAAACTTATTTCATATATATAATTTAATGTTTAATTGGGATGTTAAGCTAATTCGTTTTTATAGTATTGTTTTTTTCAATGGAGAAATGTCTGAGAATGATATTTTTGATTCCCCATTATACACGTATTCTATTAAAGCACACTTTGTATTTTAAACTAACTATGACACGCATTCAATTCTAATTCTAATTAAGTAAATGGAAACTTTGTAAACCTTATCGTGTTCATTCTGAGTTCGAGTCACAGTATTTATATTTCTAAAAATATTGTAATACAAATATGTATGCAAAAATGAAAGTATTGCAAATACTTAGAATATAATATTAATCGCCTTTTCATTCAATGCTATAAATATTGCATTATGTAAGCGACTAATATTTGATGTCAGAATTATGTGGGTTTCAATCGCAACAATCAGTGGAGTTTACTCTCGACTCCAGTGCAGTTCACATACTATACGCTAAAATGATGCTGAAATGCGTCGAGATCAGTGCAGTGGCATTATTCTGGATAATCCTAACCCCACTGACTGTGATTTTGTGCAAGAACCAAAAATGGATATCCTGGAATGAACTTAACTTCTGGCAGTGCCTTGGAACCATAATTATATTTGCCATCGCATTGGCTGGCATCTCCTGGCTGCTCTTCTTCATTTCCGTTCTGCTATACAGAAAACTAAAGCGTTTTCTAACGAATCGAAGTCTTGCAGTTGAGCCAGAAAATAGGGAATTGAGTCGCCAACCCAGTGAATGTGTTCTGAACAATCAAATCGTATTAAATACGTGGGCAGAAAGTGAAAGAGACGAGGAAAGAGCGCGTCCTTCTCGACCTGCGCCCGGTTTGCCACGAAAGAGTTGCAAAGTTAACACAGAGTATAAACAACATAACAGCGAAACGTCATTTCAGCCGCCACCCAGCTACGAAGAAGTCCAAAATCAAAAATAGAACTACAAGCAAGTGCGTAAGCTGTGGCTTAAGCTATGATTCAAAGCATTACGATAAGAAAAACAAACGAAGTGATTACAAAAAAACTGAAAACTCTATTGAAATGATTTTATTTGAAATATTAGAAACACTCAAGCTATAAAATTTGTATAAAATAAAATAAAATATACGATAGATTGTGATTTAAATATGATTCATATTATTACAAATACTGCTACGATAAGAAAAACGAACGAAGAGTGGAAAAAAAATTAATCTGAAAAAGCTATTAAAATAATATTGTTTGAAATATTAAGTGTTTATTCAAGCTATAAAATTTTTCTTAAAAAATTTATATAATAAAATAAAATATCCGATAGATTGTGCTTTAAATATGATTACAAATACTGCTATAATAAAAAAAACAAACGAAAAGTGTAAAAAAAAATGTAATACTGAAGAACGATTTAAATAAAATATAAGAGAATTTAATTTGAAATATTATGAAGAACGTTAAGTTGAATTTCCAATATGATTCAGAGCACTACTATGACTGCTACGATTGGAAAACCAAATGATGAATGTGCACAAAAAACTAAAAAAGTTTTTAAATAAAAATTGGAAAAAACAAAAGCTATTAAATTAATTATATTTTAATCATGAATCAATGAGCTACTAAGAAAAACTACAAAAAAAAATGTTAAGGACCAACAAAGTTTTCAAATAAATATTAACAAATATACCCAAGAGTATGTTATATAGCTTTTTATATATAATAAACATCCTTATCGACTAAATATGATTCAGATCTCTACAATGTTTGCGGTAATTGAATTATCTGAACAAAAATAAATAAAAAATAAATCAAAAAAAAATGCATAACATTATATTCAAATTGATGAATGAATTACATGTTAACTATATAATCTAATTCTAATAACAAGAACAAGAGCTCGAACAAGAACTAATTAAAATAAAAAAAAATATTTGAAAAATAAAGTTTTATTTTGCTTAGCATAGTTGAAACTGTTAAGTATACATTGGTTAATCAACATTACATATTACAAAATAATCTATGATAATTTCTAAAATTGTACTCTATAAAACACTTTAATCAAATCATAATATATAACTTAAGCATATCTGACTTGTATTTTCTGCAATTTGATTAATACCAATAAAGTGTTTAATTTATCCAAAGTGTGTTTTTGTGTTAAAATCGATAACAGCACATAAATGTTATGTTAATCAGATTATACAGCTTAAAATACTTTGAACTGAATGAATTTTTTATAACAGCTTTGTATTATCAGATTAATGTATTTTTTGATAAAGATTTCATAAATTGAATAAAAGTTGAATTGAATTTAAAATAACCTAACAATTTGTAAAGAAAAGTGAAAAATGAAATAAAAATTGTTGAATAAATTGCATTTTCAGCTGTGTAATTTAATTAATATAAAATTTATGTGCTCCTAAGCGAAATAAAACGTAAGTTTTTCTATTAATTTTGTATTTTAATTAGCTGCGGTTTGAGAATTATTAGAAGGTTAAAATGCACTTCATTCAACGGATTATATTTAATTTTCACATTTTCCTTACAAATTATTTTCGTTAGATTAAAAAAAAACATTATTTTATGGCTTTAATATAAATTGTATTTTACAAATAGCTTTTTTTATACTCCTTAGCAAACTATGTAGCAAACGAACTTTTTATTTATTTCCAATAGTTTAGAAATTATTAAAGCTTTTCTCTTTTCTTTAGCGAACTAACCAGCAAATTAAATTTCAATTTACTTTCAATAATCTTCAAAATTATTAAAGCTTTCCTCTTCTCTTTAACGAACTATCTAGCACAATAGTTCACATGCCCCGTAAGATAAAAAGTAAAAAGAGTGCGAAGCAGAAGAAACGCGATCAGTTCCGTCAACATAGCCACGACAATGCCAAGTTGCAACAACGCCCACGCAGTTGTCTGTGTTTGGCCAACTGCCAAATGGGCAATGCAACTCACAACTTGCGACTCACATCTCATTTTTTTTTTTTTTTTTGTGGAAGTGAAATTGTTGCCGCTGTGGGGCAAATGGGGTCTGGCATTTGACATTTGGCACTGACAACGCCTGCCACATAAAATTAAATTTGCGATACTTTCTCAAAAAAAAATTAAATAAAACAAAAAATAATAGAGACATAAAAAACAGAGAGAGAAAGAGAGAGAGAGATTGAGATAGATACAAGTATTTCTAGCAATGTTTTTTATTGACTGCAAATGTCAGCATTGTGGGCGCTGACATTTGATTTATGTGTGTGTTCATGTGAGTGAAACTCACACACAGCCAAAAATAATCAAAATTGACAGAGCGAGAGAGACGGACAATTGGATAAGCTGACAGTTGTGCGATGTACGGTGGCGTATGCGCAATATCTTGTTCGCTACGCAAAGTTCACAGCCCGTCTAAGTGTGTGTGAGATTGTGTTTTGATTATGGCATCTCGTTGTCACATCGTTGCAACTGTCAAACACGCTTGTTCGTCAAAGTCACAAAGCCAAAAAAAACGGAAGCTGTGCAAACACTTTTGACAACACTTTTGGGCCAAAAGCTATTGTTTTAACTCGAGCTCATTGTTGTTGTCGGCGATTATTATTTGTGTTGCTGTTGCTGATGTTGCTGTTGCTAGTTGTCGCCTTTTGCTGACACACATTTTGACAGCGAACGTCGCATCTTTTAATTGCAATAATTAAACACAACTTCAAATATTTTTACTTCAATATTTACGTATTTGAGTTGCACTCGCTTTTCGAGCATAAATTATGACTTTATTACGACACACTCAAAAAAGCTTTATGCGTATGCTAATTATGGAACATTGTCACACTACGAAAACCCACACAAAACACGATTATTTAACACATTCGAGTCGAAGAAAATGTCGCGAATCATCGAGGGATTAGAGAGAGAGATGGGGGGAAGCAAAGAGGGAAGGTTATTCAGGGATTAGCATAACGAACTGACCTACCAACCTATGGGTTGATGATGCTGCTAACGCAGTAGCTGGAGAGTCGACAGTCGTCAGATTTATTAACACATGAATGCCAACTCGTGTCGGATCAGAGGAGAGAGGGGAAGACAAGGAAAGGGGAGACGCACAATGAAAGCCCACAGCTTAGAGTTAAGCGCAGACAATGGCCAAATGTCAAGACACACAGAGGTTTGTTGGCCAAAACAAAGCCAAAACATGCTCATTGATGGCTCAAAAGAAACTGGCGCATAACCAAAAAGAAAGATGCTAACAATGGGAGAAAGTTAACACACACGCACTGACCGAGTGTTGTGCGTGTGTGTGTGTATGTGTGTGTATTTATAAGCTAATAAACACGCTGAGAAGCCGACTTTTTGCGCAGAATTATGCAATGGCTTAGAGCGCCTATTAACCTGGCTAAACAGCGAGCAGCCAGAGTTAGTGGCCAAGTGTAAATCAAAATGTGCAGGCGCATCTTTTAAGTTTTAAGCGGGATTGTGTAATGCAAGACGAAGACGAAGCCGATGCTAAATTATGGCCAACCGAGAGACGAAAATTGTTTGGCCAAATTACACAGCAGATGCTGCAACAGGATTGCCACAAGCTGCCAGCGGCCAGTCAAACAACTAACAAGTTAACAGCTCAACAACTGTGTGGCATGTGGCAGCTGCAGTGAAATCGGCGACAACTTGTTGCCGCAACTCCCGCGTGAAGTTGCAGTTGCAGTTGCATTTCGCATTTGGTTAGCAGATCAACTCGTAAACTGATGACAAATGGCATTCTCATCATCATCATCATCATCATCATCGTTGTTGCTGGCAATTTGCAATTAGCCTTCTCATACTTTTCGGTCTGCTTTTGTTGTCTGTTGTCTACTCTGCAGCAGTTTAATGCTGATGGCAATCTCTCAGCGAGCGAGCGAGCGACGACGACGACGACGACGCCCTGCGTCATGCACTTTTGGATGATGAACAGTTATGATATGTGGCAGACGACGATCTGCCATTGTTATCTGTTATTGTTGGTCATGTGAAAATAAGAAATAAACTAACACGCCACAATTATTATTCTGTGTCTGATCTGAAAGTCATCTTGCGACTCTTTCGAGTCACAGCCAATTATTCGAGTGAACGGAAGATATTTGGCAATAGCTTTTAAGCCACACACAGGAAATTGCTTATGCTCAAAACTCAGCTGCAACAAGCATCATAATTGAAACACATCCATCATCATGAGAACAACAACCAACAATTTGGCCACAATTTGCCAGCGCAACAATTGCAAATCGCTCTTTCCACAGTTTTATGCTAAATATATACACATGCTCTCTCAAAGGGGGGGCTTTCACTTGTTGCTGTTGAACAATTTCGATACTTTTTCGATGTTTTTTTGAGGCTAATGAGACCGCCTGCTGCTTTCTTAAAGAGCATTTCAATTTCTTTTACAGTTTTCGGTTGTTCTTCCACCTGCTAACAAAGGCACACTAATTATGTCTTAAATGCCAAACAACATAATTAAGAATGTAGCTGAACGAGCTTCCTCTTTCGATAGCAAAGATGTTGGCCATTAATTTCCATACAACACCATAAAAAACAAATCATTTTATGGCATAGAAATTGCATATTTTCAAGGCGTTCAACTTAAGTTGAAGTGACACTTCGTTGATGTCCTCAATTGAAATCTCAACGAATCATCCACATCGCATGCATATTTAATAAATTCATTTTGTATTTTTGTGATGTGCCCATGAAAGTCGTAAAAACAAAAGCACAAATAAAGCAAAAACGTTGCGGATGTGAATAAATGCGAAATTGCGAATAATCCTTATAATTAAAGAGATCACCCAGAGGCGCTTATATAATACAAAAAACGACGCGACTCTCGAATGTAGAGCAACAACAACAGGAATGAAAGGAAGTGAGTGTGCCACTGTATGTGTCTGTGTGTGTGACGGCGTGCAAAATACGCGAAACTCTGGCGAAAACAAACGAAAGACTTAAGCGACAAACTTGGCGTCTGCCGCGACTAAAAGGCGTAAAAATATACGAAACGAAAAAAAAACAACACACACATGAAACAATTAATCTTTTTTATGCCGTTAACTTGCTGTCTGTGTGTGCTGTGTGTATTTTGGGGCTAGAAGCTGCACGGCCTGACACCAAAACGGAAGTTGGCGACGCGCCAAGCGGCAAAACTTAGACCCAAATAAACACTTGGAGAGCAGACAATGACAACACAACAGCAATAAAAACAACAACAACGGCAGCTGAGAAATAACTGAAGCAGCAGCAAGCGAACGAAAAAAAAAAGAAATATGAATTATTAAATGAAATGAAAAATGAAAGTGTTTTTCTGTCAGTCAAGCGAATGATGTTGATGATGATGATGCTGCTGCTGCTGTCGCTGCTTAGCTGGACAGGCAGCCGAATCTACCTCAACGTGACATGAATTGGGCACACTAACAAATACAGCTAAAGATACAGATACATTGGCCAGAGGGTACAGCTACAGATACAGCGACAGCGACAGTAACAGGTACAGGCAGAAGAAGCTCAGTTGCTGCGATGAGAAAGCGAACTTCAACTTGGAGTTAACGATTTTTTGGTTTTATACCCGCTATTTTCAGGGTAGAAGAGTGTTATAACTTTTCGCCATGTAACAGGCAGAAGAAGACTTCTTTGGGCTCTTAATGTGGTATATATATATATTTGATCAACGTAAACAGCCGAGACGAGCTGTTTGTCTGTCTGATCACTTGCGTCTAAACAGAGACTATAAGATATAAAGCTATAAGTTTTGCAATAATTGATATGTCATTTAAGCAAATATACATTTCGGTATATTTTAGCATTTTCTCGGAATACTGTACTTGTTCACTGTCGAGTAGATTCTATATTTTAGTATTTTCGGTATCTTTTAGTATTTTTGGTATATCAATATGATATATTTTTAAAGAATAATACCTCACTGTTTTGCTTTTATTGGGATATATCACGGTCAAGCACACTCGACTGTAACTTTTGGTATATTGCTGCATTTTTTGGTATATTAATTCGGTATATTTTCAAAAGAATACCATACTGTTATCCTTTTAAATGGATATCGCACAATCAATAACACGCAACAGTAGCTTTCGGTATATGTTAGTATTTTTTTAGTATATTGGGATATTTCAAGAATAATACCGCACTGCTTTACTTTCATTAAGCACCGGTAGCGGGTATCCCACAGTCGAGAGCACTCTTACTAGCTTTCTTACTTGCTTTTTTTTGTTTTGTTTTGGTGGCGGCAACGTGCCAACAAGTAGCACCAAGCATAACCCCCTTCGGTTGGCAGAGTGTGGGCAGCAGCTGAAGATGCCACCAAAACCTCATCTGCATAATAAACCAAAAAGCAAATAAGATGCAGCTGTCTGGCGAGCACGAGATTACCATTTACCATTTATAAGAGCAGCAGCCAAAACGCATCACGACTGACCAAGAAAATGTAAAAGTTGTTGAACCAGTCAAAGAATGTCATTGAAAATGAAATTCAGATTTCAAATTTTCATCATGCAAATGGTTTGTTTTCCCCGTGGCATCAATGGACAAAATGAAATGCAATGAAATGGAATGATAAATGTGCCAACATTTGGACAGCTTTCAAGACTGCATCTGACAATTGTTATTACTTCTTCTTTTTTTTTTTTGTGTCATTTAATAGCACAACAACAGCAGCAAGTAATTTACACCTCACTCTCCCTGTCTCTGTCTATATTTACACTTCAATTGAGCAACTCGCAAATTACGTTAAGTAAATTGAAATGCAATTGAACGAAATGTTGCGCATACGCCGCGTTGGTTGCAACGCGTTATGCAAAAATCAGTAAATGAAAACCCCAAACAAAACAGAAGTGACCAAGCGATCGTTGCATATGGTGACAATAATTACATGGCTGCAAACACTTGCAGCTTGTTGCTTGCTTACGATTGCTATTGCTATTGCTGAGGCGGACGCGGAGGCGTGTGGCAACCGAGCCAAATGACTTAGGCAACGAACTTACAAACAACTACGGATCGGGATTCCAATTTAAGCAATGCGGATTGCGGGCGACACGCTTAAATTAATATCACCTACTATATATGTTTATCTCTAATTAGTTAACGATTTTTTATAGGGGAGCTCAAGCTGACGGGCTAAACGATGTGCAAGGTCGTTGCATAAAATACATAAAATTCAAATAAATAAAAAATACGGTCTGAGAGTGAGAGTTGTTGTTGAATCTTCTGTTGTAGCCGGAACCGGCCTCTTGTCCCGCTTCACCACTTTGTTCGTCAGTATTTGCATATGACGCATTGTGAGCTGAACTCTGCGTATTACATAAGTTGTGCACTCCGAATTAATACATATGCTAAAGAGTCCGCTGACCAGACTAATTAAAATACCAGCTACAACTACTGAGATGCGGGGGGCAGTCACAAATTAGAGTTAAGTTAATCGCCGCATTTGGGTCATTAATATTCCAGCATGTGTTTTATGAAGACGCTGCCCCAGAAGCCAAAGCCGAAGCCGAAGCTGAAGATGAAAACGAAGCTCAAGTGGCAACGTTTGAGTAACTTTGAATTAAAATAAATACGGGTCTATAGCCTCGAATGGCCATAACAATCATTGCGATGAGCATTTTTCTACCATGATCATGATGTTTGTTATGCTGACGATCTTCGCAGCCACATCTTCGTTTATTTCGCTTGCAGTTGTAATTATTTTGTGGTCAAAAACCGCATTCCAATTTCATGTAAAAATCCACAATTCAGCTGCGTGTATGAGCTTGTGTATGTGAATTTCATATTTCGTGTGTCGCCATTCGCCAAAACACTCCACAAAAAAAAAAGCCTAGAAAAACCAGTCAGTGTTCGTCTTCAGCGACTACCAAAGTTTCCTTTTCCTTTCGGCAGCCAACAGCAGCAGCAACAACAAGTCTGGACAATCGTGGCCAAGCGCATCTTTAAATCGTTTCGATGCCAAAAATAATTACGCCAGCCAACCAAGTGAAAGGCTTCCAAACTAGGAGACTGACAAACTATATTTTTCTACATTTATTTTTTTATTTAATATTTATTTATTTTCCATGTAATACAAGCAGCTTTGTAGTCTTCCTAATAGTAAAAGGTAAACTGAAAATTTGGCAAGATTTGATCGCCTTAAAAGCTGGTTATTTTAAATGCCAAATGACTGTCAAGATTTAGTAGTAAATGTTTTTGGAAATAGCCAAAGTAATTTTGTTTTTTAATGAAGAGCAAAAAAAGATTTTAATATTTTGTAAATAATTTGCTTTGTAGTTTTGCAATTAATCTCGAACAATAAAATTAAATTTCAATTGCTTTAATGGCATTTGAATTGAACATATTTGTTAAGTTGTAAAAGAACTCATAAAATTCATAGAACTAATCGAATGAATGGACCTTAAAAGCATACTTTAAAGTCAATTTTATTGAACATATTTGTAATGCAAAGTTGTGAAAGAAATTGTAAAGTTAACTTTAAGTTTTACTCAAATGCATGAAATTTAAAAATAAAATGAATCATGAAAATGAACATTTAATTTAAGTTCGTTTAAAGGCATTTTCAGTCAACATATTTGTAATACAAAGTTGTGAAAGAAATCATATAGTATTTATAACGATTACTCAAATGAATGAAATTTAAAAATAAAATAAATTACAGGAACTTGAGGCAAAGGAATAATAGAAAATATGACTTTACAACAAGCTATTATTTGCTATATTAACTGCAATTTCCAACACTCAATTCACAATGAAGTTACACCCAAAAAAAAAAAATCCCCGCCAAAGTTTCTTTGTGCAAGCGTTTCTATTGTGACAGAAATAAAATCTAATTAGTCTAGATATCTAGTTGATATATATGATTTTGTTTCTTTTTGCTTATGGATGTGCGCACTTGTCACAATTGTAACTTTTCATTTTCATTTTTGAAAAGACATGAATAAGAAATACTTATAAAAATAAAACCAATCAACTTTCTACACTCCAAATTTACCCAGACACAAATTGTTGGTTTGCATGCGTGCAGCATATTAAAAAATGCTCAGCCTATTTGACAGAAAGAGAGAGAGAGAGAGAGAGAGACAATTACAAACACACACTCATACTTTTAGAGGTTTGTGGAACAGGTGCTTGAAGTGCTATTGTGTCTTCGTTGTCGTTGGTCGTTGGTCGTTGTCGTGGTCAGCCCTGGGCCAAGTACTGAAACTGAACGGAAAGCTGGCCAATACAAGTGCGAGTAACTTGGCCAATTCTACTCGCAATGACAATCAATTTGTTCGTTTGCTTAGCTATTATTTGCTTTGGCAACCTGCAATTAGCCATGAAACGCATTTGGGCCACACGTCTGCGCGCATTATTGACAAACAAAATAGAAAAAAAAACGTTGAGCAGCAAGAAAAACAGAAACAGAAAAACGGACACAAAGTCAGCATTTTGTGGGTCGATCATCTGCCAAATGAAGTTGCACAAAAAACAGTTGCAAATCTGTTTTTGTGTGCGCAAAGGTTACCACCGAGATGATGGCTTTTAATGTTATGGTATTGAATTTGTTGGCCTAAAAATCGACAGCTGCCAAATGGTGATGGCCATTTGGCGCCGCCATTCGAAAGGCTGACAAAAAACCAAAACGTGCAACAAGTATCGAAAAAAAAAATGGAAAGGAGGGCACGCTTGCAACGTGTTGCATGTTGATTTTACAGATGAAGATGTTAGACGTGCAACAACAAACAACTTCAGGTGGCAGCTGGCGCGTCTCTCTTGGTCATTACTTGGTTATATCTATAGTGCATTGCGCATACGCCGCGTGGCCAGGCTGCTGCTAGCTGCTAGCTGCTTGCTGACAATGCAAATTTCATGCTCGAGATTACACAAGATCTTTGTCTGATTGCAGCAAATGAGTGTCTGTCTGCATGTGGATGAAATGTAAGCAGGCAGCGCTAACAAGTTGCATGCAACCAGGGGGAGAGACAAACCCAATGGGCAGACAATTAAAGCCAAGTTGAAGACTGCGATGCGGCAACTCCTGCACTTCACACTGTCTCTCTATCTGGGCTGCGTGTCTTGTGAGTTGTAGTCGAAGCTGCTCCCCCAACCGGAAGACAGTTTACAGCCGAGTTGTTATTGTTGTTGCTGTTGTTGTCATGTAACATTTGGTGACATAATTTATCAATGTCAACGCATTGACGTCTCGAGTTCAACTTACCAGCAATGGCAAATGTTGCAAGCGCATCTTGCAAAAGGATAAGCGAGTGTGTTTGAATGTGATTAATCCGCTTAGCAGCTGCTTTTTTGTTATCGATCAACAAATTTGCAACTTTTTTGTTCAAGTATAAACACTACACTAAACACTGCACAGCATAGAACAACACACAAAGTCGCACACTTTGTGGCGAAAATAAAACGTTATCCTTGCGCGTCGAAACCGGCAAACGAAGCTTTTTTTTCTGTGTGTGTGGCTAAGCGAGAGAAAACGCGTCCAAACCGAAACGCGGCCGTGTTATAACTGAAACTTGATGCAAAACACAGCTCACGACTTGAAGCCGAAAAACTCGCCAAGTTGCCAACTCGCCCAGTCATGCCGCAACAGCCATGTTAAAGAGAGACAAAGCAAGAGAGAGAGAGAGTGTGAAGAAGATACAATAACATTTTTTTGTGTTTCGTCGGTTCGTCGCTCACCTCGTGGTGAGTTGGCAGCGACAACAATTCCATCTGCAGCTCAAGCATTCTCAATCAAGTCTTCGCACTGAAAGTGAATCTGAAAAACACACACACACTCGCACACACACAGAGACGTAACACACACTTGTACGCACGCGCACATTACAGCTCATTTGGGTAAAGACAAAAGTACTTTATCATTATTACAATTACGATAAGCTGCGAACATGGCTTAGAGAGTAGCTACAATATTGTTCAGTCTTAGCCTGAGGCTAAGCAACAACAACTGTTTAAATATAGATAATGAAATGAAAAGTGTGCGCAAAGTTCATAGATCACAATGCCTTAGATAATGAGCGATTATCGAATGGCGATTTGTTTCATTACCTCAGCATAAGCATCGTTTCGATCGCTTGCCAAATGAGCGGCAAATGGTTAAATGGTAAAAGATACCAACGTAATGGAAGTTGCCAAAAAAAAAACTGAAAAACATAGAAATTATTAACAACATATTGATGAATGATTGATTTCCATTCGCTGCCTTTTTGTGTGAGTCTGCAATCTTTTTGACCTAATGAATTCTTTGAACTGAACTATCACTACATTAATTAATCATGTAACTACTTACTACATTATTTTATATTAATATTATGTTATTGCCATTTCACGCATACCTTAATTAATTAATTACATTTTTTAGCTGTGCATAATTACATACAAAAAATTAACGCAACCATAATCGATTTTATAATTGCCTCAAAAAATTAATAAAAAGGCATTTCTTTATTCTATTAATAGTTAACTTGATTATGTTCATGTGTTGCATTTCTATTGCAAATTTATCGATTATATTTATTATGTTTAACTAATTTTTCAATTAAATTCCTATTGTAAGCTAACAATGTTGCTTTTGATGTAGACTTCTCAATAGATACTCACTATTTTAAATTAATACTAATAGTACCAATGCTATTTTAAATTAATATTTTAGGCATTTTCATTATTGAGTTGATCTAAATTTCTTTTTAACTTGTTTACGTTATAATAATAATTTATTTTTTATATCACCATTTTTTTAATTTAGTTACTAGTTACTAAAAATTCGTAGTATTACTTTTTTCCAACTTTTGACTGCTTTGCCTTTATATAATTAAAATAAAAAGTATACAAATGCATAACTTATAATTGTTGTACTCAATAATTATTATCACAATATTCCTATTTTGACAATTTTATTACTTTTTTTAATTTGCATTTAAATCCAACTAAAATTTCTTATTATTACTTTTTCCCACGCTTTGACTATTTTGATTTAATATAAATAAAGAAAAATACAAATAAAAATACAAAATAAATGATAATTTTTCTAAAATTTCATATTTCACATAGGTTTTTTCTAATTTCATACTTTTAAACATCAATCCAAGCTAAATAAGATTTGAAATTAAATTATTCAACTATTGAAAACACTCATTTCCCGATTGAAAGGCATAAAAATGTCTCTTGCTGCAATCCAGATCAATTTTTTATTTCGACACAATGCAGGAAATACAATAAAATTATTTATTTGTCTGAAGCAAAGCTGAGCTATTTCCGTTGTTTCTTTGAAGGCTGCTGCGACTTCAAAATACCCAATCGATGTAGTTTCAACAGAGCAATATCATCAACAAATAACCACAACTCAAACAGATTCACGTCAGATTTGACAATCTAAATAGTTCTGCAATTTTATTTATTGCTTTGATTGATTTTCTTTGATTGAAAGATTTCTTTTTGTGGTGAATTTTTACTTTAAATATCAAGTAACATGTGTGCAGTTGAAGTGGTTGTACAACAATTTGTTGCAATTAGCATTACTGCGGGGTGACACACAAAGCTCATTGCGTACCTTCATAAATATCAAGCATACGCAGCGTGCGCATCGCGTCGAGTCGCGACAATTGTCAAGCTTAGCGATGCATGGCGCAGAGCAGAGCAGAGCTGGGGCAGATGAGCTGTCTGGATGGGTGACTGACTGGCTTGCTTGCAGTGACCATGGTCAGGCAATTTGCAGCCGCCAAAAATCAATGACCGACCGGTTTTGCATAGGCATTCAGTGTCGTCGTCGTCTTCGACTTCGACTTCGACTTGTTGTTGTTGCTGTGTCGATGTAACGTAACAACTTTCGCTGAAACGTCATTCCCAACAACAACAACAGCAACAGCAACAAGAGTAACAACAATAACAATAACCAACGACAACGACAACAACGACTCAAAATGGCAAAAGGCAAAGAGATAAAGCGACGCGACGATAGCATCACCCAAAGCCAAAAACCAAAAACCAATGATGAAGCAGAAGAAATTCAGTTACCAGTTGCCAGTTGCCATTTGGCTCGTTTGTGGCTATTAACGCAGGTCTAGACCAGTTTTTTTTTTAGCAGCAACCGGAGCAGGAGCAACAACGACAAACAACGACAAACAACGACAACAACGACACGAATGTGGCTATAATCAAGAGCAACTCACATGCGAGTAGGCGAAAAATTGGGAAGAGCTTTCGAGTGGCCTCCGCTCGGCATGGCTGGAAGAGACTCATTTGTATAATTGAAAACCACTTGCAGTGCAATTAAGAGCATAGCATGAAATGTGTTTGATTTCTACACGTCGATCGCACTGCACTCGCTTTAATTGCCGGAAAATTTCGCTCGATCTCCAAGCAACAACTCCAACTACAACTCTTTGACTTCGGCTCCATCTTCAACTCGCAACTTCAAGTTGAATTCGAATTCGAATTGTTTGTTGTTGGCTGCTTCAAAATGACTTTGCAACAGACACGCTACACACACCGCACCGGAAGTTGTTAAAGCACAAATGCCATGTGAGCCAAGAGAGAAAAGCCGAAAGCCATAAGCCGAAAGCCAAAGCCAAAGCCAAAGCCAACAAGCAAATCCCCAAATGGAACAACAAACTCATGCGCCTATTAACATATCTCCTCATAGTCAAGCCAAATGGCGACAACATTCTAACTATATAAATCGCACTTGATGCATGTGTGCAACAATTACCTTAATGATGCCCCCATACACACACACACTTGATTACACCAATCTGCACAGATCTTAACTGCAAAGGGTGCTCATTAAGTCTGCTTGGTTAGCGAGAGAGTGTTTGCGAAAACCAGTTAACAGGCAAATCAACACGCTCAAGACCTTGATTAAGCTGCTTACCCTTGCACCCCAATTAGATGTTAGTTGATACTATGTCTTTAGCTTAATGCAGTTGTAATTCTTTTAGACAGTTAACGCTATGAGAACTCAGGCATAAGATAGACAACAGTGAGGAGTAAAAGTGAGTTCATACTTGACATTATTAACTTAAAAATAATTAGCTAAGCAATAGAATCCAATTTGTGGCACAATATGCTTTCAATATTTCTTGTCAAATTAAAAATCAAAATAAAAACGAATCGTTCACTACTGTCACCCACATTATATTATAATTGCAAAGCGCAGCTTGTTAAAACGGATCATTATATGAAATCAGAACCATGCGCAACATTAATTAAAATATAATAATTTATAGTATAGCTTCTTACACTGAAGTTTGCTTAAATTTTGTGTTATTTTTTAATCTGATATATTTTGACCTCGAATATATTACTATATAGATATACCAAATATGATCTTCGAAATATTTGTAGAATTTTTGAGGTATATTATTTGGTATATTTTGAGCATAATACCGCATTGTTTTGCTTTTATTTAAAATAAGTAGCTGGTTTTTCACTTCTGTATTTCTTACATGCTTTTAAATTAACAATGTGTTATTATCATTTTGTAAAAATTAAATATAATTACAATAAAAATTATTTAATTTTGAATACTTTAAATAAGTATAATTATATTAAAACGTTGTACATATTTCAAATTTGTATTATTTATTAAATGACGCTAACAAACCGACTCTTTATTATAATACATGTAAGAAAAATAAATTTTATTATTGAGCGTGTTTTATATAACAAAGAGAAGAAGAATAACTAATTTTGCTTGTTCTACTTAAAGAGATTAATTTCCAGAATATCCATTTTAGTGGAAATGAATTTATTAAAAGAATATGCATATTCTCCTATAATCTTTTCTTTTTTATATTAGTAAAGTAAATTATACATGTAGCGCATTTATTGTGTGGAAGAGTTTACATCTAAGCAATCATTAAAACTTTGTCATACTTTTTAGTTCATACAATTATAGAAAACAAATTTCATTTTGCCCCTACAAATTCATATTTTCATTGAACTACGCTAAGTAAATGTTTTCATTCCACTGTGGCAAGTACAGTGGACCACCTCGGTGATAGTTAATGACTAGGACATGTTGAAAATAACTCACCTTGTGCGTAATTGTCCAGTTAGGCATGTTAACATGTGTGCATGGCGATGCAAAACATGCAAGTTGCATGCCACAGGGCGGCAACCAACAGCCAAAAGCCTGCCACTTTGCCAGAACTAAACACAGTAGCGTGATGGCCACAGGGAAGAAGCAACATGCACTTTTCCACAAGCGTGCTCGTCATTGTCTTCGGCATCAGCCTCGCCCTCGCCCTCGCCCTGGAGTTTAGTGAGTTGCCGCAGCAGCAGGAGTTGCTGTTGCAGCGGCAACAACGCCAGCAACTGCTGCAATTGTTGCTGAGAATACGCTCAGAGCGGCATTATGATACGATATTGCTCTACGGACGTGCACCGTGTGTGTTCCACACGGTGTTGCCACTGTTGCAGTTGCCCACAGTGCTGCTCTCGCGAGGCAGCAGCCACAAAGACTGGGAATTCAGCACCGAACTGTTGCTGCTCTGCTGTGGCACCAATGCCGAGCAGGAACAAAATTCACGCACCTCGTGGAAGCTTCAATCGGCAAGACGTTTAATCTATGTGGAGACGCGGCTGCACCCACAAAGACTCTGCGAGGATTTCTTCGAGCGGGAGCTGTACAATGTGGCACTCTTGGATGCAGAGTGTGCCACCTCGGGCAGCTTTTACAGTTGCCGAAGCTTCCAGAAGCCGAGCTATGCACAATTGCAGATTTTGGATGCACTTCCAATTTACGTGGAACAGTTTCGGGATATGCAAGGCGCAATACTGCGCAGCGAGGCGGATCAGTTGGCGCCACGTTCGATGCTCTATCGTGATGCGAAAAGTGGCAAGATACGCATGATTGGCTACGTGGCAACACATTCGTGGAGCGTGTGAATGCCACGCTGCAGCTGCGCGACGATTACGAATTTGGCAAGATCACCTACTACGGCGACATTGAGAAGTTGACACAACAGAATCTCCTCGATGTGGCTGCCACATTGGGCAGCACCATGACCGCCGACAATTGGGAATACATCAGTTATCCCTACATCATCACCTCGTATTGTGTCATGGTCCCAGTCCCTGCAGCGTTGCCCTACAAATCGATCTATACCGTTGTGGTTGAGCCTCTGGTGTTGGGCATTCTGGTGCTGCTCTTCTTCATCTTCTCGCTGCTGCTCGTTTATAGTCAACGCTTGACCTGGCGACCCTTCAGCTTGGCCAGCGTGCTCCTCAACGATCGCAGTCTGCGTGGCTTGTTGGGTCAATCATTTCCCTGGCCTGAGCATGCCACGCGTCATGTGAAGGCCATCTGCTGCCTCATGTGCTTCTCCAGCATCATGACCACCACCATGTATCAGGCTTATCTGCAGTCCCTGTTCACACATCCTCCGCCAGAGGCGTCCATTCGCAGCCTCCAAGAGGTGCCTTACTCCCGCTATAAAGTTGCCATTGAGCGACGTGAGGCAACGAATCTGCTCAAGAGTCGCAATCTAACGATTAATGATACCAAAAGTGGTTACATTCTCGACGATTGGAATGAGTTTGTCCACATGCGCGACACTTTCAATGCCAGCTTCATTTACCCCGTCACCGAATTGCGATGGAAAACTTATGCCGAGCAGCAGCGTCTCTTTGCCCGTCCAGCCTTCTACTATTCGGATGACATTTGCCTGCATCGCATGGTCATGTTGTCATTTCCGATGCGTCGCTCGTTGCCCTATCGCGAACGCTTCGAGGAGCACATGCTGCACATGCAGGACTTTGGCATGTTGGAGTCCTGGATGGATCACAGTTTCTTCGACATGGTCGCGTTGGGTCTCACGCCTCTGAAGGACTTCAGTGAGCCTGTCATAGATGAGGATATTCTATATCTGCGAGATCTCACCTGGGTGTGGCTCTTCTATGCCACCGGGCATGTGCTTGCAACCGTCTTGTTTGCCGTCGAGTGTTACAGGGGCAGAGAGCGAGGCACCGCGACCCCAATGACATAACTTTTTAAGTATTTTACTCTGTTTTGTACTCTGCACTTTTATTGTGCAGAGAGAGTATATTAGAATTGTGATGCGGTTGGTAACAAACAAAACAGAGATTTTAACCAACACTTTATCAGAAGAGCGACGACAGATTAGGAGATGATTTAGCTAACATTTTAACTACTCACTAAACATAACATATTTCTAATATATATTCTCTCATTTATTCCTCAATTTTGTATTTAAAAAATGCTCTACTCTAATATTTCAAGAATAGCCATTTTAATAAAAACATAATATACTTATCCCGAGTTTATTCTACAAAAAAAAAATGCTGTACACCAATATTTAAATAATAATAATTATAATAAAAGCATAATATACAATTTAGAGAGTGATTTTATTTTATATTTTTATTCTAAGTTCATAATAAAGTTCATAAATTATTTCCTCAATTTAAAAATTTGTATTTTTATTTAATTTTAAATTAAATTTTATTTATTATTATTTTTAAAGTTATTAATATCAATAAAAGCAAATATAGTGAACCCGAAATTAATATAGAGCTTATATTTATATATTACATTATTTTCTATTTATAATATTAGTTTATTTATTTCTTAATTACTCCCTTTTGTTTTGATATAAAACACTTTTGTTTATATTCATATTTAAAAAGAAGTAAAGTTAATTAATTCAAATTTTAGTTTATCCACTATTATATACTGATTCTTTGCATATATTTTTATTGGTTAATTTGTTCTATTAATATTCCTTTTTGCTTAAAAATTTATATTCAATTTTAATTTTAAAAATGTTAATGTTAATAGTAGCTGAATTTACTTAACTCAAATTTTATATAGCGCCTAATTTTTTACATAATTTTTATCTTTTAAATGGTTTATTTTGTTCTAAATTACTTTTAAAAAAATAAAATTATAATTTTTTCATGCTATTGTTTAAAAAATAATAATATTGATGAAATTTTATAAATATAATAATATTTATTTTTATGTATAGCTTATTTTTATATACCGTAATTAAAAAATTCGGCTTTTCTTATTCTACAATAAGATTAATAAATAATAATAATACAATAATAATTAATAATAATTCATAAATTCAACGCCTAATAAAGTTGAAGCATTCATTATATTTTTAACTTCGGTTAGGGGTATTTGAATAACGTATCATAAGCTGGCTGTTATTTGTTTTATAATCTAAACCGAACGCTGAACTTTTGACTCCATTAGCATTGTGGGACCTACGCCTCCACCTAATAAATGCGGATATGTATAACCACGCATTTCTTTTTTTTTCTTCGTTTTTATTTCTTACTATATTTCTATTTTGGTTACTGCTTCCATTTTCATTCAAATGAAATCATAAAAAAAAACGGCAAATGTTGCGAACGTCCGCACAAAGATTTGTCATTTAGTTATTTAATTTGTCTATTTTTCGAGGGTTTTTTTCTTTTCTGTTTTTTGAGTTTGATTATGATCAATGGAAGATATTGATTTCGATGCGGTTTTAAATGGCACTCAATGTTATCGGTGAATCAATTTGCGAGTGTGGATTGAGAAAACCCAAATGGAAATGTTGTGCATTCGCATACCACACGATGACAGCACCAACGCATTTGCGGGTATCAATCCGGATAGTCCGAATCGAGAGGGACCGAGAGTGTTAACCAAGCGTATCGGCGAATTCGATGACATGCCACATGATTGTCAGATTGTCGAGACTAGATGATTGTATTGATTATTGTTGTCTTGGGTGTTGCATCAAATCTGCCCATAAATGCCGAACAATGCGGGTGTTTGTGACGATTATGCAAAACGCAAAAGTAGAGACAAAAAAAAAGGGAAAAATGAATACAAAAAAATACCTGAACTGGCCGAACAACTTGCAATATTACAGATAAATAAATTCAAAACTCAGCTGTAGCATATCATCAATGCTTTAACCACATCATTTATTTTAATCATAATTTTTAGTGACGGCATTTTGGCGCCACTTCTTTGACGCGTGCTGACTGCCTGGCTGTCTGTCCGTCTGTCTGTCCGTCCAACTATTTGGCTTATTGAATAACCTTTGCGACGACCTTCAGATCGGATCAGTTCGTGCATCGTATTAGCGCAGTGGGTGATGTTGATACAGATATTGCTCGACACACAATGGCAATCAATTGATTGTCTGTTTGTCTGTCTGCTGAGGAGGATCTCATAAAACCGCTTTCCATTTTATTTAGTTTTTTTTAACAATCCATCTGCAGTTAAATCTATCTAAATTAAGTAAAACTTGTGCAATTATCTACCAAGTAACATCTCGTGGCCATAAACTTTTAATTTTGCAATGCAACAAAAAAACTTGTGTGCATTTCAACACTATTTCAAACTGCTAAAATAGATTGTTAATTTGCAGAAAATACCTGTTCTTTTAGTTCGGTTTAAAAACCAGTTGCAAGCGGAGGCCGCTTAACCTTTACTTGACAAATTATGTAAAGTTCTGCAACTAAATTATATTTTACAAATGTGTAGAGAAGGGTAAAATACATTTTGTAAAGTTTATTCCCATGTCTTCTTTTGGCCAATTCCAGCAATTGGCCATGGGAATGCTCACAGCTCCTTTTGTAAGTCCGAAATCCATTTAGTTATAGTTGCTCAACCTTTTGACAGTTTGCAGAGCAAACTCATCACAACAGATTGCAGATGGCTTTCGTCGCACACAGAAAGCCGTGACGAAACAACGACAGAAATAATAAAAGAGCAAAGTAAATAAATGTAAACTGTGGTAACAATTTTTCAATTGCAAACGCTTTTCAAATTCTATTATTAACTTTTGTCTTCCATTTGCTTGATAGATGATGATGAAGATGGTCGAGGATGATTATCCGAGAGCATTGCGCATGCCGAGCAGCTTATCTTTGTAGACCAAAAAAAAACCAAACCAGAGCAAACCTGAGAAGAAGACTCAGACCCGGAGACTCAGGGTCATTTAGATTAAATAGGTTTTGCGGCTTATATCATTATGGTCAACTCTTGAACAATACCCTAAGCTGTTGTTATTGTTATAGTTATTGTTAGTGTTATTGTTTGTGCGTATTAATGAGGCCTCGCTCGAAGAGTCAATAATAGATAGATACACACACATACACACAATGAGCAGTCAATATAATCGTATTTATTTTTTAATTTACCAATCAAACACGGACTGACTTTTATGTTGTAATTAAAGAAGCAACTACAACCTACTTAAATGATGCCTTGAGATGATGATTATTGGTAGCAACTTTTTGGTGTTTGATTTTTATTTTTTAATTTTTATTTCCATTTTTTTGTTGTTGTTATTTTCGTAGTTTTGTGTTGCGCCGCACCTCATAAAACATTACAAATTCGACCTTAAACCAATTAATAAAAATGTGCTAAAAATGCATTTACTAAATGGGAAGGTGTTAATTTTTTAACATTTGCCTTATTAAAATCAAGAGCTTAATTTAATTCAATGTCATCCGTACTCAGCGTCTTACATTTCAAGCCATTAGCCGCGAAATGCCTGCCACAGCGAGAGGCAGAGATAATGAAATGAAAAGAGATGAAAAACTTTGGCAAACGGTGTGTGACTAACAAAGTAATTTATTTCCTTCCTAGTTTTTGTCGCTTGTAGCCATTAAAGAGCGTTAGCTGAAGATCTGCAAATAAGCCACTTGCACCTTGCGGCGTCTCCGCGCTGGTTTCTTTTCTCATTTTCGCGGTTTGTCGCTCGTTTCCCACAATGCCACAAATGCTCCAAACTCCACCAATTACCCGCGATGGGGAGCACTTTGAACTCTTTTATGCCGCTTACCCTGCGGCGTCTCCCGCAGCGACACGCTTGCGTATACGTAACGTATTAATTATGGGGATAGCAGCACCAGCAACAACAACAACAACAAGATGAACCTCAACAATAACAACAAATTTGCAAATAGTAAATGAAATACCTATGCTAATTAGCGAAATTAATCACAAAGGCAATGGGGGCAAATATAGGATAAATGAGTTAACCTTATTTCGGCTCTTAAAATGGATGAAAGTCATAAATTATAATAATATTTCAATTAGTAGTAAATAAGCAACTGAAACAATAAAAACAATAGTAACAAAATGAATATTAACAGCAACAAGGTGTCATCGCATGTCAAACCCTACGAAAGTAGAGACAACAACTCAACCAATGCATTTTTAATTGGAATTTCATTTTGTTTTCATTTTAACAACAAGCTAGCATGCAATTTGTGCATTAAATGACAACAAAAGTGTCAAGTGTGACAGTTTGAAGTTGAATGCCACAATGGACGGATGGATGGGAGCACATTCATTCAGTAGTTGCCTTTCGTTTTCAGCCTCATTTTCAAGCAGCTCTTGAATGCACTTCTGCTCTCCAATTATTATCATATAAATCATAACAAATGTAAACTGGCCCACGTATGCTAACAATAAGCTGCTTATAAATAAATCTGTAATAAAATGCCATAGCAAGCACACATATAAATAATTAAAGAATATTTTTCGTTTTGTTATTTTTAAATTTTACCGCCCTGTAGCAGTTTACAACACTGTTAAAGCGCAACACATACCCCTAATGTTGCCAGACTGCTGCACAAATACAAATCAACATAACATTTCCATAATATATTTTTAAATGTAGTTGATATATAAATGTAATTACTTGATCTTCTAGTCAGCATTTTATTACAAAAATTGTTTTTGGTTTTTTTGCAAAACGTAAAAATATATAGCTTTTTCAAAAGACGCGCCTGTTTATGTGTCTTTACAAATATACCAAATGAAGTGTAACCAGGTATTCTGTATTTGGTATATTCAAGATATTTTGCTTGCGGTCTCACGGCGACACAGGTGTGAAATAAAGCAGCTTTTATAAATAAAGCTCTTGTGTTTACGAAAAAGGTGGAAGTTTCTAATATTTTATTATTGATCAATTAAAATTGATAATAATGCATTTAATTTAGTTATATACAAGAAAGCTTCGATGCTGGCCAAACAAAATCGATGATTAAGAATTACAAAAACATCGGGGCATCGATAGCGCCATCGATGTTTCTCCACCTCTAGTCTGTTAGTGTTTTTATTTTTGCAAAACCATATTTGAAGTGAATTAAAAAGTCGCCACGATAAGTCAATAATAACACTATTAAAAATATTGCGGGTAAAAAAGTGACGTGATAAAAAAACAAATAAATCTATTTGCACAGCGATGCGGAACGAAAACCCAGTCGAAAAGTTTGGTCTAAGCAACAATAGAAGAAGAAGCAACAGTTAAGCCAACATATTTATACATACACTCAAATACAAACACATATACCTGCTTCGTGTATGAGTATGCGGGCAGAGGTGTGAGCAATGGGCGGTGCAGAGTGGCAGAGCGGCAGAGCAGCAGCAGAAGCAAGAAAGAGCGACTGACTGCGAGCGCGACTAGAATTAACGTTTAGTCTAGTTTAAGCCACAAGCACAAAACGCTGCGCCGTAGCGAGCAGCAGTGAGTGAAGTAAGCAGTAAACAGTGTTGAATGCGCCTGCCTGCCTATAAGAAAATAATCAAAAATAAACTGGAAATTAAAATATTTGTGTTTGCATAGCATTGAACATCTGTGTTGTGTGTATGTAAATATAATAATACGGAGTATTTGTATACATATTGACGGACATATATACATTTATATATGTATATGCATACATATTTAATTTTGCCAACCGCTTCATGACAAACCACAACTTTAGCAGCAACAGTCAACGGGCCACGTCCACGCTGCAACGTTGTAATTGAAAGTGAGCAGCGGCTATAGTCAAGTGCTACCTCAACAAAACCCCCCCACCACACACACACACATACACACATAGAAATATGCTGCCTCGGTTTCGTTCCTTCTATGGCAAAGTCATTATATTCATACTCGTGGCGCTGTGCTTCTTGCTATACCTGAAGGTGCAGCCAGCCACTGAAGATTACCTCTTGCCACCTGGCAGGCACCAAGCCGCCCGCCCCGCAGTCTACAGGTCCCACGAAAGGGAAAGGCAATCCACTCATGACAAATACTTCGATGATGCAGAGAACGAGATCCGAGTGGCCACGCAATCGCCGTATGAGCACAGCATCCAACTCGATCTGCAGAAACAGCACCTGGGATTGGGTGACGAAGGTGCCGCTGTGCATTTGAAGGGTGCGGCGAAGACGCGTGGCGAGAAGATCTACAAGAAGATCGCGTTGAACGAAGAGTTGAGCGAACAATTGTCCTACAATCGCACTGTGGGCGATCACCGCAATCCTCTGTGCCTGCATCAGCAATACGATGATCCCAGCACCTTGCCCACGGCCAGTGTGGTCATCATCTTCTACAACGAACCCTACTCGGTCCTCGTGCGCACCGTGCACAGCACGCTGAACACTTGTAACCATCAGGCGCTCAAGGAGATCATTCTGGTAGATGATGGCAGCGATAATGCCGAACTGGGTGGCAAACTGGATCACTATGTGAGAACGCGGATCCACAATGGCAAGGTGACCATATTGCGCCTGAAGAATCGGTAAGTCTTCTGAAATGAACAGGGAAATCAATGCTCAACGCATTCTCGAGTCTCAATTTGAGCGATGGCACACTTTACAAATTTGCTGGCTAGGAAAAGTTCCATTCAGCTAATCGAATGCACATTCAACTCGCGCGCTCGCTCGCTCGCTGTAAAATTAACACAAACCGCACGTCCGTCTGGCTATCATTTTGTTCGCCTTCATTTGAATAACTCGTTTGTGGCACAGACTCACAATTGGACATAGAGATAGAGGGTGACGGCGGGGAGATCGGACGAGCGGACGAACGAACCGTCTTGGAGCTTCTTCTTCACAGCTTAAAGTTGAAGAACTGAAAAACGTTCAAAAATTCAAAAGTCAATCAAAACGTTGCAACAACGCAACTTAGAAATACCCTCTAACTGTAGTTCTACAGTTTTTGTTTTATTTATTTTGATGGGATGCCTAGTAATCAAATTCGCATATATCAATTTAAATTTCAATAGAAGGGACGGAAAAATCTAATTTAAATAAATTAGAGTTAAAAAAAATAAGAAAAATATTAAAAATATGGAAATTGTTTGCTATTCTTTTTTTTATAAAATCGTAACGTTATTTTTTTTTTTTGGTTATTTTAAATATTACAGTTTTTTAAATTTAACTTTGAATATAAAAGATCGATCATCTTTAAATAAATGGTCTATTTCAAATTAAAATTTCTATTGAACAAATTTTTATAAAATCATTTGACCCATTTTACTTAAAGTAATATATTTTGTTATATTTGGGATTCAATTTTTCAATTTTTACAAGATCTACTACAATCCCCCCAAACAAATAGTAGAATATTTGTTTCAAATTTAAAATTAGTCGCTTTAACCAGCTAAAACTGGATTACGAAGCGACGCTAAATTGTAACAGTATTTTTCATGCAATAGAACCAGAAATTTTAGCATCTCTAATTAGGATTATTACAATACTAATGACTGCAACTAAAATCATTTGGCTTTCCAATCGAAATACCCGTCCAGATGTATTTCCAACGTTAGGGCATGAACTGAAACCGTAAAACCTGTTCGTCAACTTACGATTATGCTTTTGACTTTTATTTTGTATCTTTCGGATCTTTTGCCGTGCACTATTCGCTTAGCGCGTTTGTTCGCTGACCCAATAATATTGTTTTTGTTGTTGTCGCTACCACCAGTTCCAAAAATACTCAATTTTACTAAATGAAAGTTTGAATTTGTTGACGTTCTATCCACAGCTTGGGTCTGATACGTGCCCGTTTGGCTGGCGCTCGCATTGCCACCGGCGATGTGCTCATCTTCCTCGATGCCCATTGCGAGGCAAATGTGGGCTGGTGTGAGCCGCTGCTGCAGCGGATCAAGGAGTCGCGCACCAGCGTCTTGGTGCCCATCATCGATGTCATCGATGCGAATGACTTTCAGTACAGCACCAATGGATACAAGTCATTCCAAGTGGGTGGCTTCCAGTGGAATGGTCACTTTGATTGGGTGAATCTGCCGGATCGCGAGAAGAAGCGTCAGAGCCGGGAGTGCAAGCATCCGCGCGAAATTTGTCCAGCCTACAGTCCCACAATGGCTGGCGGCTTGTTTGCCATGGATCGTCGATACTTCTGGGAGGTTGGCAGCTATGATGAGCAGGTAATTACGATTTATTATATTACTTTAAACTGTTACTCACGCGACATTTGAAATCCACAGATGGATGGCTGGGGCGGTGAGAACTTGGAGATGTCCTTCAGAATCTGGCAATGTGGCGGCACCATCGAGACCATTCCCTGCTCTCGAGTCGGCCACATCTTCCGTGACTTCCATCCCTACAAGTAAATACATCGATCATTTTCTTTTCACACAGTATTTTCACTTTTTTAATTTGCTCTGCAGATTTCCCAACGATCGTGACACACACGGCATCAACACTGCTCGCATGGCTCTCGTGTGGATGGATGAATACATCAACATATTCTTCCTCAATCGGCCAGATCTCAAGTTCCATCCAGACATTGGCGATGTGACGCATCGAGTAATGCTGCGCAAGAAACTTCGCTGCAAGAACTTCGACTGGTACCTGAAGAACATCTATCCGGAGAAGTTTGTGCCCAACAAGAACGTCATAGCCTGGGGCAAAGTGAAATCGGTGAATGCCAATCTGTGTCTCGACGATTTACTCCAGAACAACGAGAAGCCCTTCAATCTGGGCTTGTATCCCTGTGGCAAAGTGTTGCAAAAGTCTCAGCTCTTCTCGTTCACCGAAAAGCAAGTGCTACGCAATGAACTCAGTTGTGCCACAGTGCAACATAGCACAACGCCACCGCATCGTGTGGTGATGGTGCCGTGCCTGGAGAACGACGACTACAACGAGCAATGGAGATACCAAAATCATCAGCTGGTGCACACCAACACGGGCATGTGCCTTGATTACAGCGGTCAAAAGAGCATGGACGATGCCCAAGTGGCGCCATGCAGCCTTTCCAGTGACACGCAGCGTTGGGCCATCGAACATGACTGAGCGGACGAGGTGGCAAACGCCAGCGGACCAATTGCCAATTGCAACCGAGAGAAACTGACTAAGCGATGTAAAGCGCAACGTTTACAAACTAAACACAGACTCGAATTAACGCAACAACAAAAAAATAACTAAAACTAAAAACGAACGTGTAAATACCAATAAAAATCAATGCTAGAAATATATCTATATATTTTCTATATGATATACATAAAAATATATATATATATATATATACTATATATAGCATTTGTAAGTTGTAGTTAGCGAATATCAAAAATCAACACAAATCAAAATGAAAAGTCAAATACTATGCTATTAAAAATCGTAATAATTTATGTGTTGTGAATTGTGAATTATATGAATAACAAGAAATGATGGAATGTAGAACAAGTTTATTTATAATCGGTTCATGTGCATATTATTCCTATGTAAAAGAATGCTTGATTGATAATTGTAATTATAGTTGCTATGTGATCATTAAATGGAATACCACTTGCATTCCAATGCAGTCGAACTAAATACTTGAAAAGTCTCAAATATGAATAATTATAATCAAAACTAATATCATAAATGCAATGCGTGGACACGACACGACGTTGTAAGCATTTATTAACTAACAAATTTTGCATCTTGCAACTATTTTTGCCATTTGTTTTTTGAAAATAAAAACGTTTCCAAAATTGGAAGCACCAAACAAAACAATCGCATTAAAACCTGTTGTCATTTAAATGTCACTCTAAGAGGGTAAGGTAAGGTAAGGTCAATAATGTTGAGTCAACTAATGGACCTGTTGCAACTCTTGGAAGAAGTATAGATCAAGGTCGACATAATAAAACACTTACGTACATACCAGACGTTGACTTTTCTTTTGTTGGGTGATTCCCGCCAGCTGTAAATTATCAGTGAAACAAATTCTTTGCACGTTTGTTGTATATATTTATAGATTAAAGTACATAATTTTTGTCTTTTGTTTAATTGTAGTTTGAATTTTCTGTTGAATACGTGTTTTCATCATTTTTCTTTTATTTTTCGCTGACGTTCTCATTTTCATTTTCATTTTTTTGTTTTTGTTAAGTTACTAAAAATTGTTGAGTAAAATAATTAAGTATAAATTACAGAAATTGTTATTATTGTTGATTTTGCTGTTGTTTTGTTCTTGACTTGCCAGTTGTTCGATTGTTAATACACAAAAATTACAACTACAAGCAAAAAGTGAACTTTACATTAAAATTAACAATTGTTAATATTGAAGAACTCACGTGATTGTGTGTGTGTGTGTGTGTGTGTGTGTTTGTATGTGTGTGTGTGTGTGAAAGAGTGTGTGGATTGCACAATAAAAGCATTTGTTAGCTATTTTTAGTGTTAATTTGTTCAACATTATTTTGATAGCAGTTATTAACGTGGAATTTCTTGCTGCTGCTTCTGCTGATTCTGCTATTATCGTAATTAAGTATAATTTGTTGTTTTGTTAGTGTATTGCAATAATAACGTTATCATTATTTCGTTGACCGTGCTAAAAGCTCTAAAAGTGCGCAAATATACGATTATCTTTGACTACCCACAACATCTATCAATATCGCGTTCTATAATAAATAGTATATTTATATCATATTTACCTGTGTATACGTGTGAATGGAAGTGTGCGTGTGTGTGTGTGGGTGTGTGTGTTTAAGTATGATTTTGAAATCATATTTGTATCTACAATAAAATGCTTGATAGCCCTGGGCAATAGCTCCTAAAACACAAAGATCCATAGATACTATATATGCACTATATAAGGTACCTTTTCGATCGATTTCTACGCTCGTGCATGCTGATCATCTATCCTAGAACTAAGATTAAATATACATATATGTATGTATATCTATATATTTTTGTATTTGTATATGTATGTATAAGTATGTATATGTTGTGTCTCCATTTCTTTTTTTGGGGTATCTGTAAGATGCAAAGCAAGCATTTTCTAATCTCATTTTCTCATCTATTTTACATACAATTAAACTGCGCGTTACGCGTGCTAATAATTTTGTTCATCAAATTTCACTTTCGATTTTCTTGTTTGCATTTTCTTTTTCCTATAATTTTCAATTTTCAAGCTCTATTTTGAATGTTATTTACGCTTATTAAATGCATTAAATTTCAGTAATTTTTCGATAATACATAGTAGATATTTTACTTGAATTATTCATTCATTATTTTTGTTTTATGCGCCTTTTTATGTACACACATGTACAAACAAGTTTTTGGTGTTGTGCTGGGCGTGGAGGGGGAGTGACATGATGATGGATGTTAATTATCAACATAAATATCTTGCATCTACTAGGACTTTCGAGATATCTGGGAATATCTGTAGCTTTGGCATGCCAAAGTATTAAATTTGTCGAGTTAATGTTTATGTTCTGGTAAATATATGTATGTATATGAATGTATAATTATCATGTAAGTGTATATATATTATTATATTATATATTGTAGTTTTTGTCTTGCTTTTGAATTTCATTTAATTTTCAATTTTTGGACGTATTTTCAAGTATATTTGGTAGTTGATGCAAGTAGAAAACACAGTTCGAAAATATACATACGTATACTTAATATATATATACGTGTATATATATATTTATATATCTTCTTGTATGCATCGAAGTACATATATTCTGGTTAACTGAATTAAGTTTGGATCCAGTTGGGATCTACTTCAACTTCAACTTCAACTTCGTCTTCATCTTCGGTTTTGACTCTGCGTTTGGATTTTGGTTTCTAAGTGTAAATCGCTTCTTGTTGTTGGTAGTTGTAGTTAATATATATTTTTGTTTTTGTTATTGTTTGTAAATTGCAATTTATCTCAGACTCAGTTTGGAGTGTCTTGGATGTCTTGGTTGTTGGATGGATGGATACGTTTACGTACAAACGTTTGTCAGCCACTTTTCATGGCTGGCTTGCCCTAGAATCGAACTTTGTTTTATCATCTCATATCATTATTTGCATTGTTATATCGATTATCTTAAACTTAAAATTGAATATTCTTCGGCAATTATTGCTTCATTTGTTTCTTCTTCCAAGTTATTCACGTCTTGGACTAACGCAAGCCTTTCTTTCGGTTAATGGTTCACAAACATAGTCGCACAACCTTCAACATTGATAAATATAAATATACATATATATGTGTAAATACATAAATCAAATGATAAGCATACATACTAATCACATTGAATATAGAATAAATAAAAATAATAAATATATATATAGCAAAATGAAGTTTATTTTTTTTTGTTTAATTATAAATGGAGAGAGAAATTATAAAATACATCACATCAAATAATACAATTAACATATATGCGATGCGAATGCATCGCTTTTATATGGAATATGTCATTATTATTATATTATCATTATTACAATATACATATAGAATATACTAATATTGTATTGGTTTGTATCGTTTGTAATTGAAATACATATTCATATTCATTATAGATACGTATAAATGCGCTAAACAGAATGGGAGATATATTTGAAAAAATATTGCATGTCTCGTAAAACTTATTGCATAAATATATTTATATACAACTGATTTCATATATTTGATATAGTCCATAACAATAATAAAAATAAGCTCATATATGTAGTTGATAAACCAAGTCACATTGATATACATTGATAATAATAAGTGGTAAATATTAAAGTAAAGTAGTCTCGTATATACCAAAAAACAATTGAATTAATTAAACTAGGGGCAATTAATTAATCGGTACAAAAATATAATCATCAATTGTGCTTTATCAAAAAGCAAACATCGGCAAACATCATAATTAACTACTCGAACTCAACCAATTGAATTAAGAATAATACACAAACGATTAGGAAACATACACAAACATACACGCACATTCATACATAGTACATACTCAATTTAAACGATTTGATTAATTAGTTTAGTTTCTACTGCTGCTAAGTGTGTATTCAAAGTGTTCGTGGTATTGCACTTGGTTGATGCAACTACGCGAACGCTTGCACTTAGCTTCACTATCCATTAAGAGCGGTAGACGCAAGGGGAGCATTTAGTTAATTACTAGTTGGTTAGTTGTTCTGTTCATTTTTTTTTTCCTAGCTGCTTTAGACACCGTCGGACAACAACAACGACGACATTTTGAAGCAAAGTGTGTGTTGTGTGGTGTCTGTGAGCGGGTGTGCGGAGGCTTGCGGTGTGTGGGTGAGAGAGTAAGTGAATAAGTTAAGCTAGCGTGTGATTGGTTAATGCTCCGCATTGTTCGTTGCTGGACGATGTGCATCGTTGGCGGTTGCGGCGACCTTAGAAGGCCGTCGAGCGTCGATTGGCATAGCATTTTTTGCCATGAGTGTTCGCATCCGCAGCGCCACTGGTTGCACGCAATCTGTGGCAGGTCGATGGAGTCGTTGTTGCATTTGCAGTTGCACTTGCATTCATTCCAACTCCAACATTGCTAACGAGCGTCGATTGCCTGCAATTAGTCCAACGCTGCATTTGATGCGAACATTTTGGATATAATCATTTGCGCGCCGAAACATTTAACGATTCGCCACGGCTCTTCGAGCGTGTCATCGAGCTACTCATCTCTGTGAAGGTAGAAGCAAAGTGATTCTCTCATCAGTAACGACAATGACATCTCAGTTTACATTTTGCCATTGAGACTTACCTTTGCTGATGCTGTTGCTCTTCTCAGCCGCCTTGTAAGCGCGCATCGCCCGGCCACGCTTATCCAACAGCAGTTTGTCGGCACGCACAAAGATGCCATGCTTGGGCTTGCACTGGAAATATTGTATGCCCTGCACGGAACCGTCGTTCTTGCCCGTGGGCGTGTCCAACTCAACGCCTATCCAGGCACCGGGCTGAAAGTGGGTGGTGCCAACAAAGCTAACAACGCCGCTAGTATTATACGGACGTATAAGCACTGACTCGCCCACGACAATCCACTCGGGCAGGGACACGTCCAGCTCCTTGCTTTCATCTGTCAACAAAGAACGGATAATTAGGTCACCATCGTCAGCGATACAAATTGATATTAATACGCACCTTCCACTTCTGTGCTGCTCGACATGACGCTGGTGTTGACATCCAGATAAGCGCCCAGCCCCTCCATTTTGGCCACCGATGCGCGCTGATTGTTGCGTGTCACATGATTCGTATTGTTGACATTCCCGTTGCCGTTGCCATTGCCATTGTTGTTGTTGCTGCTATCGCAATTGTTCGGTGTTTGCGTTGTTGACTTTTTGCGTCGCATCACTTTGCCCTCGGGCAACTGCTCCCTCACAATGCCATCGCCCTCAAGCTGTTGCTCAGCTGACTCGATTATCTCGGAAGTGTCAAGCGAATTATCCATCTCAATCGATTTATTGCCATTCTGATTGTCCGTGACGTGCTCCGTCGCATGAGTCAGCGGCTGTTGCTCCTCCTCTTCCTCCTCTTGTTGCTGCTGTGGTTGTGGCTGCTGTTCTTGCACCGATTCCTGGGGCAAATCTGTCACTGGCAACTTGGCATTCACATTGTTGTTATTGTTGCGCTGCAATTGCTCGCATTCATCATCGCTTTGTGCATTCTCCTTGGACTCTGGCTGCTCCAATGGATGTGTCAGGGTCTGCTGCAGTTTCTTTGACTCTGCTTCAAGCGTTTTGGCCTTTGGCATGTCCTTAAGGAAGGGATTTACACGCGCCTGGCGATTTGGCGGTGAATTTGAGTTGATGCGATCGAAATCTACAAGGATAACAATGTGTAAGTCGCTTGTTTAATTTATCAGTTCATCTATTAGCTTACCTGGAGTCTCGTCAATGCTCATGGAACGCATAGAAGTGATGTCCTCATTGCTCAGATTGTTGCAGGACACTGCCTGGGAGCCGTAGCCGCTGCTGGTGGACGAGCTCATGCTGAGCGTGGCCAGTCCAGTCAGATGCTTCATGTTCGCATTGGCGCTGGATGTGTAACTCAAGTAGCTTTGATTCGAATGACTGCTCACGTCCATGAAGGAGTCCATGGTCTTGGATGCGGTCAGACGGGAGCGTGTGGCCAAGCATCTGTTCTGCTGCCGTTCCTGCTCGTACTCAGCAGCATATTCTGAATCACTGTAGCTGTCCTCGGGCTCCTCATCCAGCGATCGATGACCACCTAATGGCTCTTCGTGCAACGTTGTCATGCGCATGCCAAGCAGTTTGCTTGTGGCCGGAGAAGCTACATAGAAGGTGGAAAGAATGTACTTTTAGTTACGGCACTTGAGGAACATAAATTCAAGCTTAGCAGTTGGGACTTAGGGCTACACAAACCACATACGTTTTGTTGGCGCAATTCTCAATGTGTTCAAGTTCAAATTGAGATTCAAAAATGTTGGGCGCGCTGCATTCCATGGATCAAGGAAGACAATGATTATGTTTTAATGTTTAGTTACAATGATTTATACAAACATGTGATGAGAGCGATTCAATAAACATAACTCTAGCGACTAACTCGCCAACAAACATACAGAACAAATCGAAATTGGAAACGTGGTAACAATTAACTAAAACTAGAACTAGAACTAGAAACTAAGGCTAATAACTAGGCAATCAAATTGGTTAACTAAATGCGCGGTTCGTGCGAAACTCGTGCTGTGCGTGCCTGCTGTGAAATGGTGCACCAAATTGGGAATTATAAACTGTCTGTGTGTTTTATATTGCGAGTGTGTGGTGTACAATGAATATGGACACAACGAATGGATTTTGGGAGGGGGAAAGTCATCGATCATAAATAGTATGTATGTACAAGACAACTACAATGAATGATGGCAAATTGTCAGTATTTTGATTTTGATTTTGTATTAAGGACATGGCAGCTGTATATGAGATGTGATAGGGATGACGACAGCTAACAGAACTAACATAAAACTACATAATTTACTTACTAATACCCCCTAAAATGAAGACATTGATGAGATTCAACAATTGTGTGTACACATTGAATGACACTGAATGAGTGTAAAGTGACTTGAATGAGGTGAAAGGGATTGGTGGCATGGTGAACAACAGACAAACTTAAACTCCAACTAACAATTAATGAATTTCAATCAATTTATATTATGCACTTTGCAGGGCCAGCCTTTACCTGACAGTATAGAGCCTTTCAAAATTGAAATTGTTTTATGGTTTTTGGTTTTTTTTTGTATTGTTGAGAAAGCACAGAAAAGAGTACATTATGACAAGTGAAATAAACCAGAGATATAATCAGAAGGATCATAAATGATGTATGTATGTTGTTGACTTGTGATGTAGTATTTATGACATAGGTATGTTTGTTTTGTATGTCAATTTATATGATAAGCTCTGGTGACAAAGGTAAAATTAATGTGCATTTCGACTCGAGTCATCAGATCGAATTGTGGTGTTGTTATTGTAGTTGCTTTTGTTGCTGTTTTGCTGTTGTTGTTGTGGCTAGTTAAAAGTTAAACGTTTTGTTTTTTTTGTTTGCTATTTGTGTTGCATTGAAGCAAAGCAAGAAGTAAACTTTAAACTGTTATAAAACAAGTTGAAGCGGCAAAGGCAGTTGCTTGCTTTTGTTTTGGTTTTTAAGCAGTTGGAAAGCATTGACAAAGTGTGTGTGATAACACAGTTTGGAAAAGGATTTATCTTTTGTGTATAGACTGGAAGAGAATGTGCCTAAAGTTACACAATTTATACGCTACTAGTTAAGAACAATATATGGTTAATAAATTACGCTAAAACAAATTCAACTTTGATAAATAAGTACATATGTAAATACGAATCAAAGATAAATCCCTTGCTCTAGGACATGACAGCAACTATGTTGCATGGTTTTGATTTAGATATTTGATTTGGTTTCGGTTTTGCTATTTGTTTTATAGTTCAACAAGTTGCTGCGCATAAGCATTAAGTAATTAAGTATATTAGATAGATATATATGTTTGTTGTGAATCAAAAAACGTTGGTTATATGTTTGGATATAGTTGCTCGAAAATTAATGGTGAGTATATTCAAATAAAAGATGTTAGTTCTCGCTGTTTGTTCGCTAAGGGAATACACACCAATGCCAAAGGCCTTGCCCGGTGAGTCGTCGGTGCTTCCCTTGCCACCAAAGCTGTGGCGATTACGTATGACACCTCCTGCTCCTGGTCCTGCTCCGCTGTGTGCTGAAAAAACACCGAACGGAAAAGTCCATTAATAATGCAAACAAATGGTCGAAAGCAAGAATGGTATTAAATTTCCAAACCTGGCGTAAACTTGTTGCCCAGCGCCGTGTTGTTCAGATCCGCAAAGGACTCGGAGCGACCCACATTCAGCAGCGACTCCATCGAGGCATCGAAGCGCATAATCTGCGTAAGTTTATTTATGAGTTTCTTGTGTCATAAATTACGTGTGCATATTAAACAGGAAAATGTTATTTACCATGTATGAAAAGAATATTAAAAATAAAAATAGAAAACATAATGAAAATAAAAAACCAAAAACGGGAAACTAAAAACAAAAACACACACATTATTGCTGGCAAACTGAAAGCCACACGGATACAATTGGAAGGGCGTGGGATGACCAGGTGGTTGGAGGAGGAGGACAAAACAAAACAAAACAAAATACAAAGTACACAGACAGAGGCTACAAGACAACAAAAGGTAAAAGTTGAAATTGCAAGTAGTAACATCTAGAAAGCATAGATTACAGTGTTTCGAGTACATTGCACACAAATTACTTACACTCCCGGTCGTGGTGGTGTCTTTGACCGCCTTTAAGTGCGCAGTGAAAAGCAGTTAACACACACACAGATATATATAAAGAAGCACACACACGCACGCACACACATTGATAAAAAGATAGGAGGCCAATATACAGATTGCAGTTTATAAGGCGCGCCGAATTTAAGTTTGATTTAAGATTTTTGTTGTTAATTTGTTGTTGTTTTAGTTTTAGTATTAGTTTTAGATTGTTGTTAGTTTTATGTGTGCGGTGTGTGAAGAATACAATTTATTGTTGGAGTTATTTGGTTAGATTTTTGTTTTTTAGTTTTGGTGAAAGCGCATAGAAAAATGTGAAAAGAGAAAGAATTGCGTTTTAGTCAGATATTTGAATTGTACAAGTTTAATTTGGCTGGCTTGGTGAGGGGTGGCGAGGTGAAAGCAGCACAAAAGGCACACTAGGAAGCATAGCTTGCTTAGCTCATCATCGCTGTCGTCACATACCTGTGAGAAGTTCGGCACTGAGACTGTCTTGCGCATCGACAGCGGTTGTCCGTGAGCCGTCTCCAGCTCCTTGACAGCGACATTCTGACGCAGACGATCCAAGATCAATATGCTCTCCACCGCCGAGACGCCGCGAGTATATTTTTCTGCAGCAACAGGAAGTGAAATTATTAGAAACTATTATCTACCCCTTCATTAATTGGTTTTCAACTCTTACCTATGTAAGTTTCGCCATCGCAAGCTGAGCAGTCATCGCCACTGGCAGCTAGTTGGGCCAGCGATTCGCGATCCTCCAGCTCCTCCGATGCCTTGGGAATGTTTGAGACCACCTCATAGGTAACGCCACTCTGCCAAATCGCATTCTCGCCGCGCACCAAGCGGAATTTCTTTAGACGATCTGTCAATGTTTGTCCCTTCTTGATGTTGATGCTGAGACGCTTACGAAGCACCAGATCCATGGGTGCAGGATGCGATAAACGCACCGTGGTGCGCAATATCAGATAGATACGTTCGTTCGCCTCGGTCACGCGATTCAGCGCCTGGCTGTCGTGCATGGATGAGTCCCAGCTGGCCACGCAGCACACGTCTTTGTCCAGATGCTGTAGAATCTGCAGCGTATAGAATTTGTGGCCATGTTCCTTGGAGAGAATCGAATTGATGCCCGAAATAGACAACTCATCGTTGGTATTCTGTGCGGAGAGATCATCACCATTTAGATTGAGAAACAGCACAGGTACATGGGGCTCCATGCCGGACGGTGGCTCCCACGAAGCAGGTGCGCCTGGAATGCCCGATCCTGGTGCCGGCACCAGCACAGCATTGCGTTCCTCGGTCAGCGATACCCATTGATGCACAAGACTCAGCTCACGCTCGCGTTCCTGTTCGTTCTTCTCCTCCTTCTTGATCAGCATCTGTATCTGTTGATCCAAATACTGGCGACGACGACCCAGCGCCTCGCTCCACTTCTCGCGCAACACTGTCAGATCCTCCTCTTGGTAGGAGTCCAATGGACGCTGCAACCGTGAACGAACCGTCACGCTGCCAATGGCCACATTGACGATGGACTGGCAAATGATGGGCAATGTGCCAGAGTTCTGCACTGGCTTCACACGCACATTAACGCGACGCTGTTGTCCCTGTCGCAACTGGTAGATGCCTCCAGTGAGCACCTCGTTGCGATTGGTTACCTCCACGGGCGAGTACTCGCCATTGTCGTTCAGCTCGTGTATCTCGACCCAAAGTTCAATTTTGCGTGACAATTCCGCCCAACGATCGACCAGGGATCGAGCCTTAGCCTGCTGTTGCTCCACTTCCCAGCCCTTGGACTTAGAGAAGCCGGCACTGCGATGTCCCCAGACCTCAATCGAAAGAGCTCCTTCGATGCAATGCTCCAGGAACTCCTCGTTGATGTTGACCGTAAAATCTTGGGTATGCTCAAACTTGAACACCATATTCTGATCGTGCGCTGTTGACTCGGCATTGATCACTGGCACCACCATCTCCTGATGGCCCCAGAATGTGTACTGGCAAAAGACGAAGTTGGACAAGGAGAGCGGCAAGCCGGAGGCGCATTTGATGGTGACACGACAGGTGATTTGATTGGCCATTGGGTCAACGGGATCGTCGTATTCATCACGCGAATCTGCCGACGACGTTTCCGACACCGATTCACACATGCGATCCTGCGGCATTTGGCCGGCAACGCGTTGAATCTCCACCTGCAGTCGACCGGCAACTTCTCCCTGTTGGCTAATAATGGGCGTGTGATAGTCCAGCTTGACATCATGGAACAGCACCTCCAGATAAACGTTGGCCACGCCAATGAGATTGTGATTCTCTTGCGACTCATAGAACGGATCCTGTGGCTTACCATTGTCATCGTCCTGCAATGCGGCAGACAACTCAATTATTATGAACAACTTAATTACAGTCTCTCATTCAGCTTAAGCTCTAGAGTTAAATGGTGTTGTTTATGGACGGTTTAGGGACGCTTTTAATTACCTTGTCGTCGAACTCATCGTCTGAGAATGTCTCAATAAGGGGCTGTAGCATGGGGTTAATTGAATGCGTGTGCGAATTATACGAGTACACATAAAGTTTTATGGTTAGTACAAAAGACAATGGATTAAGGGTGATTCAGAAAAGGAATTAAGACGCACCAGTCCATTGAGTATGCGCTCCTTGTGCTCCTGGTACATTTCTCGCATGTCAATCAACTTGTTCTCTAGCTTCTCCATACTCCAGATTTGGCTGCCTGAATTTGTGCGCTTCACCAGAATCGCTGGCTCACTGACAAATGCGCCACGCCTTCGATTGGGACTCAAGTTGGCTGGCGGTATTTGCAAGGTCACCGAGAACTTGGTTTTCTTCTCCATTTCCTCGGCCAGAAAGTTTGCCTCCTGCACCAGTGAATTGGCTCGCATAATGTCCGTCTTAAGCTGTCCCAGCGAACGTCTGAACATTTCGTCACGTTCCTGTTTAAAATGAATATTATTAGATGCTGAAATAATTGCGGTAATCTCTTATTAAATTACCTGTGCCCATTTCTCTACGCGCATTTGCGAGGTAGGCGTATTAGGCGTCACTTTGCCCATACGCAGGGGATCGTAGGGGGCATATGGAGCGTAGGGTGTGCTGGGCGAGAGAATGTTGCGCAGCTGCTGGAATTGTCGCTCGTACTCTTGTCTCTGTTTCTCTAGCGCTACCTGCTTGTCCTCCTCGTGCTGACGCTCAAGGCGAGCAATCGCTGTCTGTATGGGATCATTGCTAAGCTCATTCTGCATGATCTCATCGCGTGCAAAGTTGTAGTCGATGAGTTGTGCGGGTGTCTGGGGCTCTGAAGCACACATGCTGGCATTGTTGCCCACCCGGGGCGAGTTGACGCGGAAAAAGTGATGATTACCCCACAGAATACGATCACCGTTCTGCAGCGGCGTCTTCTCCGATGCCGCAGAACCATTGACAAAGCAACGTGCACCCTGAACGGGTTCCATAAATAGTCCGCTGTCCTCGATGGTGATGACACAATGCTCCGGCTGTATGCCAAGACCTGATAGCTGAATATCCGGTTGCTGTCCACTAATGCTGCGGCCGCCAATCAACGTGCGTTCCTAGTAAAGATATTAAAAAGGTGAGTAATGTTTTCATTCATCGATTTAACAATCCAAACTCACCTTTAGGTAGTAGACCAACAGCTCGTTGAGGGACGGATCTGCATTTAAATTGACCAAGTAGTACTTGTTCTTCTCCACCTTGATGCCTGAGGCCTGCACGCTGATGCCCATCTGCTCCAGTGCCTGCTGTCGCTCGTTTTGAATGCGCTCGGTCTTGACCAGCTTTTCCTCCCAGGTTTGCGAGATTTGCTTCATCAGATTCTCGCTCTCAGCGAGTTTATCCTGCACATCACCCACTGGCGATCCGGTGGCATGCTTCAACATGCTGCGCAGCGTTTCCACCTCGTGACGCAGCTCGCGAATGATGCGAGCATTGGGATCCTCATTGACAACGGCATGGTTGACAATACGCTTGGCACGATCCGCATAGCGTAGCGTGGACAGCGTCTCCTCGTAGTTGTCCGCCGAGGGAGAAATGGTGGCCACCATTACTGTCTTGGAGTTGCCGCCGAGATTGTCTTTTAGCAGCCAGGTCAGCACTGAATCACGATAGGGCACAAATTTATCGTTGGCACCCTTTTTGCCATTCGATTGATCGGCCAGCTTGGAGATGACCAGACCCAAGGTAGTCAGCGATCTAATAAGGGAAGATTAAATAGAATTACTTGATATGTTACTGCAAAATAATTGCCAAGACTCACTTGTTAATATTGGAGCCTTCTTTGAGGCGATCACCGACAGCGCCTGTTTTGACAGCACGCTCGGAACCAGCCAAGTCGACGAGGGACATGCGAGAGACCTTCTCGCCACTAACTCCAGTTGCCTGATCGGTGAGTATCTGGGTTAGCACCACCGAGAAGACGGCATGGGAGCGCGAAGATTCGGCATTCATGTTGGTGGCGGCCACAGTACGCGACTTGTTGCCCTCGGTCATGAGGTTATCAATGTCCTGATAGGATGTGACTGCCAGTTGGGACAATCCATCGACATATGGGCCAAGCACATTGTGTTCGCGCACCTTTAGCGACTGTTTGTTTGGCTTCGGATCGAGCAGATCGTGCACTTTCTCATTGTAGATCTCCATGTAGGAGACCTCCACTTTGTACATCAACTCTGGTGTTGATTTGTTCGCTATCGCCGAGAACAGTTTGTCACAGAGTCGCGGTATAATGCCCTTGCTCTCCTGTGAGCCCATCATCGTATACGATTTGCCAGAACCTGAACAGAGAATTGAGTCACGATCAAGACAACTTAGACAGAGATGTTGTTGTTGTTGCTTCGCTTACCTGTCTGGCCGTAGGCGAATATGCATGCATTATAACCCTGAAATGCATTATCCAGTATATCACGTCCCACACAATCGAAAACCGTCTCCTGTGACGCAAAGCTGTCATCTTCTGGGTTCAGTGAGTAGAAGCAATGATCGAATGCAAATGTCTTTGGTTGTTTTCTGCGTGAATCAACAAAATATATAGTAGGAGTAATTGAAGAAGTCTAAAGAGCATTGAGCTTTACCTTTCCATTTTCTCCAGCGTTGGCGGATTTTGGAGTATTGTTTGCTGTTTGTCCATTTCGACGATGCATTTTGTACCCAATTCGATTTCTGTAAACAAAGCGGAAGGATGCAAAAGTATTTAATAGTGCAATGATTCATTTATCAAATATGATTTGAGTTATTTCAACTCAAGGTTGATAACAAGGTTCGCAAACAGTACAACAGCGCAAAATATAAATACTCTCGATGTTTACATAAATAAAATATATTTCATATATAGTATATGATAGATATGCGGCTCTTTCAGTTGTCCGGGTTGTTGTCAGTAGCTTTCGTATGTGAGTGCGAAAAAAGCACAAAACAAAACATAACATTCAATTGTACATAGTCGTCTACTATATAGTACATTGTATAATCAAGGCGATAAATGTGTGTATATATAACGTATACACAAGTCCAATGCTATAGCGCAATCTTTGCTTCACATACAATATATAATAAAAACGCGAACCTTTCAAATTATTGTAATTCCACAAAAAAACGAGTACAACAAGAAAATGTTGCCCAAAACGTGCAGCGTAATAAATATTCTGGCATAAAAATATTTACAACTTACAGCTAAGCGGACACGGACATGAATTCGGACTCGGACGTTGCACCACAATGAGGCAAAGTGTGTGCGTGTGTTTGTGTGTGTGTGTAAAGAAACACACAACAAAAAATAACTAAAGAATCGTAAGAAATAGCTGGAAATGTTAGCTAGCTTGGAAATTGGTTGAAATATTTGAGTCCTGCGGCCAGTGTCCTTCGTGTGTCATGACAAAGGAAGAACACGGGCAAACAGGAAGAGCTCAGGTCAACAAGGGGTACAGTGAAGCCTCTTAAGTGGGGGATACCTATAAACATTCGTCTGCCTGTGTCTGCACAAAACAAATGAGTAACTTGCAAGTTGGTTGAATAATCGCATATACTATAAAAACATGCATAATAATAGCAATTACGCTTGGCAGCAACCCATAAACAATTGCATTTGCTTATAATCGTAAAAGCCTAATGAATGGAAAGTGCGTGACTCAACGTGGTCAGACCCCACTGTAGGCACTGTGGTACTCATAGGTAATTCACAAAACATGCATGTGTTTGTTTTTGCGGCCTCTGCTTGCTGCTTGCTACTGCTCCTGGCGTTGCTCGCTCACATCCGTTCAACAACGTTGCAAAAATAAATCCGACGTGACATGAAAATGGACATGAACATGGCGAAAGGGTCGAAAAGACGAGAAACTGAAACACCGAGAGAGAGGAGAGAAAGGCAGACAGCGAGAGAACGAGTAAATGAGAGAAAGCCACAAAGGACGCACATCAACATTGACCATCATCGACATGTTGCAAGAGTTTGTCTGTGTGCGTTGCTTGCCATAAATAATTTGATGAGTTGCCCCCAATTTGTGAGTGAATAAGTTCTGGTCAGTTGGTCAGCTGTGGCTTTGTATAGCTAACTCTCTAGATGTAGCTCTAGCTGATTTTGGGCATTTCTCCGCTATAACCTTAAAGTGTGTTGCCATTGTTGCCGCTGTTGAAATTAACATACACCAACACACACACACACACACACACTCACACTAAAAGCGAGAGGGAGCGAGACAGCTGCTAAACATCAGCAGACATCAGAAGGCAGGGAAAACAGGTTAAGCTTTTTTTCTCATTTTTTTTTTGTGTATTTTTGGTAGCTTTCGAGCTGTGACTTCATTTCAAGCGGCTGGTCATTTGCTTCCCTGTCTCTGTGTTAGTGTTTCTCAAGTGTGTGTGTGTGTGCAAGTGTGTGTGTTGTTTGTTGTTATTTCAATAGTTTTCATTTTACGGTTTGCTTGGTTTGGATTTGGATTGCGACTCTTGAAGAGTTCGAGCGCCATAAGCAATAAATATGACTGAAAAGCGGAACGAAGAAGATGTCACAAAATCTGATGTGGGAAGGGGAATGAAATTAATGAAATATACCTTATAGTACCATATATACAATATATGTGATTCGTGGGAATTGCTGAATGTATAACATTATTAGCGCAACAACTATGCGTGTATCACACACGTATTATCAGCTGAGATAACACCTATTTTTTATATACCAAGTTGAGTTTTTGTGCTAGACGAGCTTATCAAAATGGACAGGGACAAACACTCACACACACACACACACTCAGTCATACACCTGTCAGTGAATCAAGCGAGGAGAATAACAATCGAATCACTAGCGAAACATGACACAAACCAGCTCCAAATAAAGAAGTGATTTGGCAACATGTGGAAACAGCAGCAGATGGGAACAGAGTCAAAGAGAATACATGTAAAAACCAAAAAAAAAATACTTTATATATAGTATTCTATATGCATGTTGTGTCTGAGATACAACACGAAACATATGCGAAAAAGTAAATGCCAAATGACTTCCACTTGACGCCCCGGAGGGGCTAAAATTGACCTGCCCCGCTGCCCCCCTTCGGCCGACCACATTTCCGTTGCACTCTGTGTGTCCATGTGTGAGTCATGGATAAGCCAAATGAATGATCGCCGCTTGACATTGGAAGTGGAAGTGGCAACAGTGTTTTGCGCCTTTCGAGTTTACTTTGCACTTGCAACCGACGACGACGACGATGGTTTCACTCACCTCCAATAGAAACGAAAAATTAGCTGGAAACGAAAATCGTTTGTCAGTCAAGAGTGTCAGTTAGTCAGTCAGTTAGCTATTCATTCATTCAGTCAGTCAGTAAGTCGCTCTACAAGGCTGCTTCTGCCCCGCAAAGCAGCAACAAACAGAAAACAACGACAACAACAGCAACAACAACAACAGCAACACAAATAAAAAGTTGCTGGCGTTGCATTGAAAAACGAGGCGACCTTTTGCTAAGCAAAGCAAAGCACAGCAAAGGAAGCGCAACATTTGCATGAAAAGCAAACGAAAGAAGCAAACGAACGTAGCAACTATGCAAATTTTGTTATCCCCCCACTAAAAAATAGAATAGAGTTTGAGTGCTTCTTGCGAGTAGCCTCACAAATTGGTAAAAAGATACAGTATAATGCGGATAAGTGCAGACACATATTTTACACTCAAAATTATGCAATTATCTGCAATGTGCAATTGAAATAATTGGATTTTTAGGTTTATTTTTGTTATCTTAACATTTGACACTAACAACCATAGTACAATATTTTGGCTGAGCTAATCAAATGTTGCAACTAAACAAGCTGTTCTGCACTTATCTGAAACTATTCTCAAAAATTGTGACCAACATTTGCAATTATGTGCAACTGCAATTATCTCAAAAAAATTACATTTTATGATTTGACCTGAATATGAGTATATCCAATACATTTATTTGAACGATTTAAAGCAAATAAACAGGACAAATGCAATTATCTTGGATGTACGCACTTAAATGCATTTAATTTAATTTGATTGATTGATTTAGAGCAAATAACATTCTGCAATTTATATACAACTTCATAGAATTATCTCAGATGTTCTATAAAATGCAAGTGCAATTATCGACATTCTACTGTACCACATTATACACATGAGTATTGCTACTTGTCTTGTGCATTATTTATTGATTGCAGCAGGAACTCGATTTAAGACTGCATTCGCAAAACAATGGAAATCATCTTTCATTATACCATAAATTAGATTACTCAACTGAAGATTGAGTTGTAGTTTGCAATTGTTGTTAGAGTATTTAGCATTGTTGTTGGTGTTGTACTTACCACGGCGATTAAAGGGTCGCACCCTCACAGCAACTTTGATCTTATCACTTGACATCGTGGAAGGCCTTGAAGCTTCGCTGCTGCTGCTGCTCTCACTTTTACTTCAACGCTTCAGACGCCTATGCGTATATTTATTAGTGTGTGTTAGTGCGTGGATAGGTGTGTGGGTGCGTCTGATTCATGCGCCCAACTCACACACACACACTAAAAAAGGGGATATGACTGGGACGGTATTCGTTATTGTTGCTGTTGTTGTCTGATAATCCAGTTGGTGTTGTTGCTGTTGTTGTTGTTGATTTCGTTAGCTTGTGAACCCGCCGAGAATTATGTGTGGCACAGTGGCACGCAATCGTCTTTTTTGGGGCAGGTGAGTCACTAAAACAGGGACTCGCGACTCAAACTTGTGTATTGTTGTATTAGTATTAGTATTGCTGTTCTTGTTTTTGTTGTTCCGCCGAATTGAGTGAACGATTCAATTAGCGCCACGCACACGAATAACAGTTGCTCTAACGCTCCAAGTAATACGTCATGTGGGGCGGTCTGCGATTGCGAGGCAAATATTTCCATTTCATTCTTGACTTTCGTTATTCATTACACACTCTCGCACACATACACACATGTAGGTGCATAGCGTATGCATGTGTTTGTGTTTGTATTTGTGTATGTACTGTACACACAGGTCTCTTTATTTTCTGTTCGTTGTTATTGTCGCTCAATTTGTGTTTGGAATCTTCTTTATTTGCACAGAGTTGTCACATATATTTGCCCAAAAATTACATTTATTGTTTGCCTAATTATAATTATAGTTGTTGTCCTGCCCGATTTTAGTTGCGTTGCTTTCGCAAACAAAACAACAATTACACACACATATACACACGTACAGTTTTAGGTGGACTTTTGGCAAAAAAAATGAAAATAAATATATCTAAAACTGTAAGCACTGTTGTATGGGGGGGAGGAGGAAGGCGCGCTCCACCGACGCCCGCGCGAAAAGTCACTCTCTTTCTTGCTTGTGCTTGGGCCCGTATGACTGACTGTGACTTCGTTGGAGAATCGATTTTTATGGCTCTTTTCCTGAAGCTGGGAATTTTATGCTGCGCAATTTTCTTTTTCGTTTACACTATGTTTCAATAATCAATTGCACTTTTTAGTTGTCGTTTACGCGTCGTTTTGCATTAATTTTCTACAATTTTTTGTTTGCGATTATGTTTTTCGCATCGTTTCACTTGAATTTTTGCTATTTATTTTATAATGGTTTCTCAACCTGCTCTGACTACCGATAACGACAGCGTGGCCGCAGCTTGTGTTTCAAAAAATCCCATTCTACGTTGCGATGGAGAAACATCGATTGGCACTTGCGATGTATCGATGTTTTGTGTAATTTTTATATGCTCTGATGAGTTCAACCAGGTAATTTAATTGTTTGGAATTATTTATTTTTGAATAAATTCTGCTATCAAATTAGTTTTTTAATAAACAAAGATCACTTTAATGGGGATAAAGGGGAGCAAGCAAATTTGGTAAATATATACAACATTTTGAATGTAGAACTTGTTTGGCTGGAAATCGATAAAATGAATGTGAAAATAATCATATTTTTAAAAAGCATGTCAAGAATTTTCTTTATTAAATAAAACGAGTGTTCAAAAATAGTGTATTTTATTTTTGGTCACACTGCACAACGGTACTACTGCCGCCCTGGTCACAATGCTGCCATTAATATACACCAGTGTTGCCAGACTGCTGCTTTTAGCACAACTGTAAGATTTTAAAATTTGTGCATTCCAGTTATCAGACGTTAACGCCATTTTCAGTTAATTTGTAAGAATTATGCATATCAGACGTTAGCGCGATTTTCAGTTAATTTTTGGAAATTAAGTTTTAAACTGTGTTTGCGATAAAGAAAAGAGGAAAGAAGTAATTCAATAAGAAAAACAATTTTGTGAAGCGCCAGAAAATGGTACATTACCCATTAAGATGCCCCTATGGAGACAATTTAATTGAATACTTGATAAAGGGTTCAATTTAGTGAGTGCCCTCTAAACAAGCTAAATTTCGACCACACCTTCGCCGTTTGCGGAAACAGCTATAACCGATTATCAGCCAGTCAGAGCAATGAACGGATTTTCAATGTGAAACAAGAACTGCATGCTCACCTTGTGAAGAACTTTCAATCATCCAGAGACAGCGCAAACTTAAAAGATATATGTATGTATGTATGTGTGTATGAACATATGCACACCCGCCGGTAATTGCCGTTGATGGGGAGAGAGAGTAAGCGAAAGAGAAAGAGAGGCAACGCAATGACAACAAATGAAATGGTTACGAAAAAAATAAAGACATGCTAAGAAGAAACCTGAAAACGTTTTGCATACGACTGCGAGAGGTACTATCGCCTTTTGTTTTGATGGCGCTGATGATGAAGTGTTATGGTTGTTGTTGTCGCGCTCGATCTCTTGTAGCGACAAAGCATCGGCTGTTGTCGTTGTTGTTGTTGTTGTTGTTACTGCTGCTGCTGCTGATGTTTGATGCTGTGCTGTAGCTACCTGTTCGGTTCACGTGCTGCCATTCGGTCGCTGAGTTTATAAATGATCGACGACGAGACGCAGGGCGCAACAGTTTCTCGGTAAACCTCAAACTCGGACGTGAACGCGAACGTGCGCAACCCAAGCAAAAATTAAGCGAATTTAGATTAAGTTTTAATGTGGGTTTTTTGTGACGTTTTATTGAGATATACCAAAGTTGCACAGTTTTTTTTTTGTTATTTCCTTTGCTCTTCGTTTAATGAACACTAACGATTGCTCCAGAAATAAAGTGAAGACATAACATATAGAGCACAAAGGTGAAAAGATTAACGACTCATTTCAACGAAAGTGACGAAAATTTCGCAAGATTTGTGAACTGAAATGCTCAAGTATAGCTCAATCTCAAAGTTCACAAGTCGTAATAATCAATTGAGTTGAAAACAAATACATAATTCTATAAAAATTATTCATTAATAATAATCTCTCAATGTAACTGACCCAATGCCGTATATTGTAAATCCTCTTATCACTCGAGTAAATATAATCCATATACTTGGTGGGCAACAAAATGTATTTAATATAAGCTCAAGTTCCGTTTGAGTTGTGAGTTGTCAGTGAATAACGCCTATCATAAGCGTATTGATTGTGCGTGAATCGACAATGAAATGACAAATATGATAAAAGATTGCAACAGCATTGTTTATCAACCAAAACTTGCTAAAAATGGGCATTATTGAAACGGATGCCAGCGAAAATGCGAAGGCGCCGGCTCATTTGCATCAAATATGTTTATAGCTATAAAGTAAAAGAGATGCAAAACCCAAAGGCGGCGCTTGGCCTTGAAATGGTTTCAACTTCAGCTTCAGTTTCGGTTTCATCGAAAACCAATTAACTAAGCAGCTATCGAAACGGGCCTGGTCCAAAATACAAATTTCAAGAAAAACAAAAAAAACTTACAGCGAAACCATGTCACACTGCAAAAACTCAAATATATATGCCAACTATAATATGTAGTTGTATTTGTTATGTATATTTGGTTTTATGGTCATTTCATGGATTCATGGATTCATGGATTTTGTGTGTGTGTTTTTTTTTTGCACATGTCACACACACGCGCTGAACAAAATCATCAACTTCAAATCTCCACATCTCTATCAATAACTCATTTCTCATTCGCGTGTAGTTTGAACAATTGTGTAAATAATGCTCATAATTAATGAAATGGGATGAGTATTTACCCAGAATTAAGGAACATGCCAAAACACCGTATAGATCGTATTGAATTCTAAAAGAAATTGGTAATTAGCTTTAGCTCCCAAAATACTCGCAAATAATAAATGAATACTCGAGAAATGACATTTAAGATTTGAGGATTGATAAACAAGCAAGCCTCTTTTGGGTAATTAGTCTTTGTTGATTGTAAAGAGCTCTTCTTCTGTTTTTTTTTATTGTTTTTGTTTTTGTTATATTCGGAGATTTCACGAATCAATCGTGGACATGCGTATTGAGACTTAAATTGGCAGTACGAATTTGACAGACACCCCAATTAACCTTCGAGTGACTTGTGATTTTATGTCTACTATTTTGTTTTCTACTTTTTTTTTGTATTATTTTATTTTTATTTTTTCACCTCTCCAATGGGGGGGCTATAAAACTAATCCAATGCAACATATAAGTATATTTCGACACGTTTGTAAGTTAACTATCTATAGTATAGTATCGTATATAGTATATAGCTGACCTTGGAACGCACTTAAGTCCTAATGAGTGGGCAAAGGGGTAATTGATATTTGAACTTGATTTGTTTGCCTTGCAGTCGGAAACCCGTTCGATCTCTATGACCATTGTCATGAACGAATTTACCACTTAATGGGCACCCATCTCACATTCGCATTCACACTCACACTCGTTGTATTCACGTTGTGGATAACAGTTATCGTAAATGGGGTGTCGACACATAAAGAGTCCGAGTCTAGCTGTACTATTTGTTGTTGTTTAATGAATGAAGCCAGTTAAGAGGTCGGGTTGCAAGTGCTATAACCCTACTAACTAAGCAATCATCCAGCCACTAATTGTATTTGTATATATTGTAGTACGCCCTGTATGACCGGTAAAAGCATTTGTTAGCATTTGTAATGGCACATTTGAAGTACACTTGACTCGAATATATTCATGACAATGCTCCTATTCATTGCTCGCTTGCAGTTACATTCTCCGTTGAACCGCTTTGTCGCCATGAACAGACGCGGATGCGGAAAAGTTTTAGCTGCGGCTTTACTTCTACTCCTCCTGCAGCTTGGCAACTCTCAAGCTGAGCTCAACGATTCGACGTTGCAACTGCAGCGATTTCGACTCAACACACTCAATGCCACAAATGTCTGGTCGTTGCCACTGCCACCGTTGGCAACTGTGCCACAGCAGCCAGTCAAGGAGGCGGATGGACATGATGCACACTTGGCACGCAGCTCCATCATCTATGGCCTCGCAGAGGTTGCGAATGTGAGCAATGTGAATGCTGTTTGCCACGCCCAGCTGAAGCACGTGCAACGCGGAGTCCTGGGCAAACAGCCTTGGGCCATGAAAGGTTTGTTACTGTGTTTCCCTTTCCTTGCTATAACCCTAAAAAGCGCTTTCGTATCTCTTAAAGTACTCGATGCATCGGGCAGCAAGTCGTCGGGCTTCGTCTTTGGCCAAAACTATTGGCTGGGCAGTCGGGACGCCTGTCGTGCCGTCCAACGTCCTGTGGGCGTAACTTTGTCTCAGAACTATGAGCGTGTCATGCACTATGGACTGATCACACAGCAGGCGCCCTTTGCTATGGACTATCGGGTGGTTTATCTGAGTCACAGTTCGCCGTGGCAGGTGGAGATCAAACTCATGCCGGAACAAGTGCTACACATCGGTCTGTGCTTGCCCAGCGCTTGTCAGTCCACTGAGATCAAGGCGCTGACTGGCGATTATTTGGCCAGCAGTTACATGGATAACGAAGTCTTTGAGCTGCGTCCCGAAGTCCTGTACATGAAGGATCTGCAACTGCGCCAGGGATTCTACGATCGCCCGAGCTTCAAACTTTTGGCTGGCGCTGTTCTGGTCACTTGTGCTTTTATGCTTTGTGCCCAACAGCTGAAAGTGGCCAAGAAGCTGCCCCCGGAGGGCGATGATGTGGATGCTGGACTGGCGCCAGTGGAGTCGGAAATGTGGCGAGCATTGCACTCGCTGCTCAAGTGGCAGCCACTGCAGAACTTTGTCAGCTGCTACGATGTGAGCAGCAATTGGCGCAAGATTTGTGCAGTGCGGGAGACGAGTGCCCAGGAGATTCCTTTGCTCAATGGAGTGCGTTCGGTGTGCGCCATTTGGTTGCTAGTCTTCCATGTGTTCTGGTACATGTATTTCACCATCAACAACAAGGCGCAGCTCATCTCCTATGCGGAGAAGTTCGGATTGCAGTACCTCTCTTCGGCTCCCTTGCTGGTGGATGTCTTCTTCACCATCAGGTGAGTTAAGGAAAGGAACATCATTATTAACCTATATTAAACTCTTTCTTTTTGTAGTGGCTTTCTGCAGGTCTACAACTTTATGCGCAACACACAGCAAATGGAGGTAGTGCGTCAGAATGGTCTGCTGGCCAATGCCAAGTTGTATGGCAAGTTGCTCTTCCATCGCTATCTGCGCATTGGACCTCTCTATCTGATTGTCATGGGTAGCGTTGACTTGGCATTTGCCTACATCGGTGACACTTCAGTCTATCACATCTATGATCGCTTCGATGAGCTGTGTGCTCAACATTGGTGGCGTAATCTCTTCTTCATACAGAATCTGTTTGAGCATCAGGAGATGTGCCTAAACTGGAGCTGGAGTCTGGCCTGTGACATGCAATTCTTTCTGCTGGCTAATGGTGTCTTATTTCTCTATGCCAAGTGAGTACCAGTTGTGACTTTGATTATAACAGCTACCCATAATGAATAAGAGTATAATATCTTTGTGTCTCCATAAAATGAATGTAACAGGCATAAGGAAACATCTCCGACCCTATACAGTATATATATGTTATTCTTGATCAGCGTGAACAGCCGAGACGATATAGCCATGTCCCTCTGTCTGTTTGTTCGTCTGTCTGTCTGTCCGTCCGTGTGTATGTACACCTTCAGATCTCAGAGACTATAAGAGATAAATATATAATTTTTATACCCGCTACCCGAGAAGTCTGTCTGTCTGTCCGTCCGTCTATATGAACACCCAGATCTCAGAGTCTGTTAGAGATAGAAATATAATTTTTTTTCGACATCACTTGTTATGTTTTCACTTATATTAAGTTTGCTTCAAACTTTCACCTCACGCTCACTTCCACCCCCCCCCAAATCGATAAAAATTGTATAATTAAAGAAATACTTTTGTATGGGCAAAAACGACTACCGCAATCGGGTCTTAGTTGCTTTGGCTGACAATCTAGGATATTTTACACTCTATGGTATATTTTGAATGTCGTAATATATTAATATGCACAATGTTCCATTTGGACACTTTTATTAATTTTGAGGTACATTAATTTGGTATATATTTAAATGTATACTGCACTGTTTTGGTTTTATTATTGTGCGGGTATCTCACAGTCGAGCACACCCGACTTTAGCTTTCTTACTTGTTTGTTTACTTATCACATTATTCTCTCTCTCTCTCCCTCTCTTTCTGAAGGCGTCCCAAGTTGGCTAAGCAAGTGACAATTTCCACGCTGTTGGCCTCCCTCGTCTGGTCGATTGGCATTGGCATCAAGCACAACTTTGAGTTCTCCTTTGACGCGTTTTATGCCACCGGCTCCCATATCTATACCAGCTCCTTTGTTCGCGTTGTTCCCTACATCGTTGGGGCCATTGCTGCTTGGCGCTTGCATGAGCGAAAACAGCAGGCGAAGGAGTCAAAATTGAGTGATCGGAAGGAGCGTTTCTATTGGCACTTTAGTCTTGTTGGCTTCATGATCTGCCTGTTTTCAACGGTTAAACGAGATTTGGGCTATCTGATTACAATTTTATTGTTTGCCCTTGGCCGAGTGTTGTTTTCAATGTGTATTTGCTGGATGATTTCGCGCAGCTCCAAGGGAAGCGGTGTTTGGTGGTCTCGCCTGCTGGAGGCTCCCATCTTTCAGCACTTCAATCGGCTGACATATGCCATCTATCTGCTGAATCCATTGGTAATCTCACTTGTCTTCAGTCTTACAACTGCCAGCACTCATGTTGATGGTTTTATGATGGTAAGTAATTGCTTTTAAATGTTGTTTTATATACTTAATGCTAATTTATACTTTTAGTGCGTTGTTGCTTGCGGCTTTATGATGATTGTCTATCTGGTGTCGCTTGTGTACTCAATGGCATTTGAGTTGCCCTACAGCAATTTGTCCAGTTTGTTGATGAAGCGCAACAGCAACAATAGTAAACCAAAAACTACGTAACGTGTGATCAACTCTGTTCTATGAACATGGCTTTATAAACAACCTAGTGCGTTTAGCTTAATGTTTCCTCTGTATATAAATTTGCAAGCATAGTCCGTATAATTAGTAGTATTAACTTCTGCCAAATAAAGGAGTCTACGATCTTAAATTCGATTTCCGTTTCTTTTTTGCTGTTATCGATAACTGCGTTGAGACTCGCATGTGCGTTAACAGAGCTCTGTTAACTGGCGTTTACAGAATGTTAGCATGCCCGCCAATGTAAATGAATTTGAATTGAGTGCGCACAATCTTACAATTAACCTAAACATTTATATATCGAATAATATTTACAACACTAATTACATATACATGTAAATCGTAGAATCTATATGCTAGGAATGTGAGTGTGTGTATGTGTGGGTGAGTGAGTGTGTGTGTATATGAGTGGGTGGATATATTCAAAGCTCCTTTCTCCACGCAACATGGCACGACGACATCTAATGAGTAGCAGCACAAAACAAGCAACATTTCTTCCACTATAAACTAATCTTTAAGATATTGCTCCAGCGGATTTGATCCCTGAAGCCGGGACGTGCCCATTTCATCTAAAAAAATATACATTAAATATGTTAAATGTTACTTGTAAATCGTATATTCAGACATTTTTCCACTCACTTGACTGTGGCGGCTTCGCTGTGGTTGTAATCTCCACTCGCTGGGACTGTAGACAGTTGACCCACTCGGATAATGAGATCTTCTTATCGCCATTCACATCACAGTAACGAGGCATTTTCTTGCCACATTTATTCAAATTGCTGCAACCCAAAAGTGATTAATCAAAATAATTGAGCAGGGCAACTTTTTAATTACCTGGCGCTGGTGACCAGATCTCGGAAGACCTTCCATTCCTTGCGCTCCCACGACTTGTTCTTGTTCTTGTCCAAAAACACAAAACTCAGCGTGGCAATGCGTTCATCTTCCGACTTCCACAAGGTCGAGTCACGGCTGTCAGTAAATGAAATACATTTATTAATAGTATTAACAGACAAAAGATCTCTGTTGTGCTGTCTTACCCTGTATTACTGCTGGGCAGCACTTTTGTGTTGAGAAACTCTTTCAGCTCCTTGAGGAACTGCGTCTTTCGTGGTCCCGTGCAACCCTTCATGGGTCGCACAGCGGTCACTTCATCGCATTGCGGTCGCTTTTGGCCAAAGGTTCCCGTTATACTCTTGCCCGTTTCCTCATTGACACACCAGCAGATGGAGCTGTAGCACTGGACACGCTTATAGCGACCATCGGCCATGCACTCGGGCACATAGAAGGAGCTATTGCCGCCATGCTGCAAATTAACAATATCGTTATATTGCACTCAATGGGGTAGTGGGGAGGTGGAAGTGTTGGCTGTGTGTTGTCTCCAAATCGCACTTACGCGCTGTTCCTCGCGTGCCAGCTCCTGATCCGTCCAGCAATTGGCCTCTCCTTCGCTCTCATTGTTCGCTGTCTCATCCTTGGGATTCAGAACTGTGGAGGAGAGGTCCATTAGAATAGATTCGATTTTGCCCTTTGAAAGCTTGCCAAGCGCTAAGTGGATGTTACTTCAAGTATTACTCAAATCGATTATAGGTTAGTTCAGAGCCCGACAAGTACGTACAATTAAATGACTTGGGATATCCCACTGGGGATGTGCTTGAATGTGACATGCTCTCATCCTCATCCTCGCCAATATAATCATCCTCGTGCTCCTCACTCTCGTTGCCAAAATCATTCGGATGATGGACACTGAGTTGGTTAACGCCACCGCCACCACCACGATTGTTGTTGCTATTGCTGCTGCTGCTGCTGATGGTTCCAATAATATTGGTATTCGTATGATCTTGATGGGTGTTTGTGTGATGAATGTTGAGATCTGTGTAGTGTGTGCGACGAGGAGGGCTCAAGCTGGATGTTGAGCTGCTGTTCAGTGTGTTAACTGTCGTTTTACCTGCATAGGAATGATGATACAAATGATAGACACACACAAACACATACACTTGCTCCCTTTGCTAAACTAACATGCCATGACTTTTCATGCACTTTTCATGCAAGTTTTCATGCATTCCCCATTCGTATTTTGGGCGATGCTCATGCTCAGTAGGAAAACAAAACTGGGGCGACTACTTACGTTGGCTGGCATCTTTGGCCAGGCAGTTGCTCCACTCCAGGCGCGACAGGCTATCGTCTCTGTTGACATCGCAGTACTTGCCAAAGGCACGTCCACATCGTCTGGGCTTCACCGCCTGAGTGTGTCATGTGGTGGTGCATACGAAATACGATACGATTACTGGTTAAGTGGGTGTAGCCTTAGGGGACTCAATTGACATTGACGCTGACGCTGACATAGACTTTGACGTCTACAAGGCATGTGGCAGACGGCGACAGCTACTTACCCGCTTCAAGAGCTTCTTCAGCTCACGCACTTCTTGCCTGTCCAGCAACTGATTGCGACTCCCATCCAACTGCGTAAACTTCCAATCCAACACAGCGGCATCGCTGGCCGCTGTCAATTTGCCAATGCGCAGCATTTCACTGCGAAACACTTCGATTAGATGATTGTTGAATGCCATGCGATCCGTTTTACTGCAACTCCGATGTCCCGATCCGCCTCCCTCGCTGCTATTGGCCGCATCCATATCGGGGCGTGGCGGCGACCGGCGGCGATTATTCCTCTTATACTGTCCGCACTTGGGCTTGCCCCGACGCCTCGAAGTATCCTTGATGGGATGCCCATTGCTGTCGCTGCACCAGCATCCCGTGCCGGTCAGACACTGCACCGCCGCATAGTTGCCATCGCTGCGACACCGGGGCAGGAAGATTTTCGGCTTGCGGACGCTCTCCCGGACAGCGTACTGCAGCGCAGCTAGGCAGCCTGAGAGAAGATTGAAAGTATATTTCATTTAAAACGATGTTCAGTTAAATTTAAAAGAAATAATTCCATTTTAGTAAATAGAAAGCAATTTTACTATATTTATTTCCTCCTAGAAAAATAATTAGGCAAGCAAAAAAGTTCATTTTAAAAAGACTTAAAGTATCTTTCAATAGAATTCGTGAAAATTAAATAAAAAAAATAAATTTTTAAGCTTTACTTTAAGAGGGAAATTTCTAACAAAACCCTTGAAGAAAATAATAAATTAAATTTACAATGCCTTTTTACTCTTCGACTAGCCACATTTGAAAAAGATGCAGAAATTAAAAAAAAAAACACTTACAGGGGAAATAAAAGAGTGAATTTTAAAAAGAATCTGAATATGTTTATAGGGTAAATGTGAAAATTAATTTAAGTTATCCATAAATTAATAATGAAATTTAAAAGTGTCTAAGCAATTAAAATAACCTTTTTAATATAGACTAATTATTAGTGATAACCTAGAGTATTTGATAAATTCATTTAAAGGGATTAAAAGTAAAGTTTAAGATTAAATTTTAAATATTTGATTAAAGGAGAAAATTATGCTACTTTATAGCTTGATTCTATTAAGATAATAAATAAATTACAAATTAATAGTGATAACCCAGAGTAATTAGACTCATTAATTTAAAGGCAATAAACATTTAAATTTAAGTTTACATTTTTAACATTTGATTCAAAGATAAAATATAGTTACGTTATGTTACGTTATGTTATTGCTTAAATTATAAAGAATATCAATAAATCACAATATATATCAGATTTTATAGGACAATTTGAAATCAACCTCGAAGAAAATTATGCCCAATTTGCATTATTTTACTAGCATTGTCATATCGAGGTGAAATATGTTTCTTACCCTTGCAGTTGCCGCGATGCTTGAGGCTGACCTGGTGACCGCTGCACTGGACCCGCTGCAGGTGACACCTCGTGGGATAGGTCTGATCATCGGTGCCACAAACGGGACCCTCGCTGTCGTCGCACTCCCCCTGCTTGGCGGCGCATTCCGAGAGCGACAGCGACAACGCCTGCGACTGCGATTGGGATTGTGGTGGCGGTGACTGTGATTGTGACTGGAAGAGATGGAAAGGCGAGGTGTGAGAAGTGGACAGGTGAGAAGTATGTGCCGTATGCGATTACGGACCAAAATCGTAAATAATATCAAACACGCGTTAAATGATTTATTACATTTATGGTCGCCAAATTCAAGTCGCAGTCGTCTCGATCAACGGCATGAATACGAATCAGTTGCATTCACGACACTTAACCAGGGAGAGAGACAGAGAGAGAGAGAGGGGGAGATTGAGGTGTAGGAAGGAGCCGTCGAAACGTGGCTAATATGAAAATCAAAGTGGTCAGGCCATAACTTGCATAGCATCGCGTAGCCAGCTCTGCTACCATTTGAATGTCTACCAATTCCCAGCCAGCTAGCTAGCCAACCAAAATAAAATCGCCACAACGAAATTGACCAAAAATTATGGCCATTGGCCAGACTGTGTTGCCTGCTGAGTGCGCAGATTCTTGTTTAGTCCAAAAAGTTATTAAAACTTTTTCGTGTTTTGCTTTTTTTTTCACTTCATCCATTGCGTATTACTTGCGTTTTTTTTTGTTTTTTTGTCAGTGCAGCGGCTTTTGCTAGTCTGTGACTCTTTAGATAAACTTCAAATTTTATGACATTAATTAGCTACAAGTTGTTGGAAGTCAAAATTATGACATTGCAAATGGCTCTGAAGTTGTTATAAGATAGCGAGCACATTACCAATTTGTAGTTGAATGTTTTTATTGAACTATTCCACTGCGTATTTTCACGTTCCATTTCATGTTCCTAACCAAACTTTTCAATTAAGCGTTTACAACTAATTTTAATGCTTTAGACATGTTGTACATTTGATATTTTAATAATTTAATATTAATTTTAATAAAAGTTAACTTTGTAATGTAGTATCTTGCCTTCTTAGATACCGAAAGTTTTACATTTTCTTTCATATTTTCGAATTTGATATCTTCAAATCCTAACTACAAAATTAAATAAAAAGGAAAATTTTTTATTATTAATCATAACGAATTAATAAGTATTTGTTTTCCCAATTAATTTATTAGGTCAGTTGTATTTATTAGCTAAGATCTATTTCATTCATGTTCGTGTTTCATTCCATGTTCCTAACCTCACAAATTAGGTTATCCTTTTTGAAAATAAGTTTCTATATTTAGTAGACTATAAGTTAGAAAATTAGTTCGAAACTGAAACCCAAACGGAAATGTTATAATAGACAAAACAATTGACGCTTTGAGTCTGTCAGCTTGCAATAGTAACATTGGTCAATTCTGACTGGCCGACTTTTGAAGCACACGCTCAGCAGTAATCGGATCACCTGACTGCGAACATTTAACAGGTGAATCGCAGCTTGTTGTCAGATACTTTAGCCAAAACACACTAAAAAAAAGAAGCGTAACACTCATCCAAAATTGCAGCGATTGCTTGAATAAGCAATAAGTGAATATGTGTTTGCAATTGCAACTGGATGCCAGGGGTTCCAGGAATGGCAACTGCAGAGAGGGAGGTCGGGCATTTGGGTGTGTGGGGGGACGCGACATCGATACCAAGAAGGGAAGGCGCCAATGAATCGCGTTATTTCTAATTGGGAATGCAAATGGCATTTGTCAGTTTGAAATAGGGCGTTATCCCAAAACGTGCCAGACATAATATGATATATATCATCGATATAAGTATCGAGTCACCCTGTGTTTGAGACACATACTTGATATACGAGTATGTTCTGAGAGTATGTGTGTGTGTGTGGAAAGAGTTCAAGGATTGTTACGACGATAACGACAAAATTATTGACTGACAGTTCTCACGCTCGTGGGGATTGGAGACTCGATTCTCGATTCTCGCGACTGGAGACTGGAGCTGTTTCACGGACAAAAGCGTAGACCTCAATCCAATTGAGAACAACAGCGAGCGAGAACACGAATCAGAAAGAGCAACACTTAAAATACGGCTTCACACTTTGTCATCATCAGACAGCTTAGTGGCAATGGGCAATGGGCAATGCCAATGGCACTGCATGCTGAATACTGAATACTGAATACTGGACATTGGTAATGGCAAATCTCCGTCTCATTCTCCCACTCTCTCTCTCTCTCTCGGTGAGTCTCTTGGTTCCCACACTTGAAGACCTGACTGGCTGGCTACCTAGGGCTTACTTCAGAGACTACAGAGGCTACCTGCCCCCACAGTCAGCAAAAAAGAGGCCCAAAACGCTTTTGACTTGTGACCATTTTTATATTTTACATCTCAGTTCTTTTGCTTTGCCCATTTTTATTTTCGCCTCTTCGCGCTCATTGCGCGTTCTTCAAAACACGTTCGTCGGCAGATGAAACAAAAACAAAAACCCAACGCAGATTGCGAATGTGGGAAATGGGAATGGGAATCGGGGACGAGTTGGGGACATTGACGAGAAGGAGGAGGAGGAGCAGGAGGATGGGGAATGGCAAAAGTTTTGCCGGCAAGCCGAGTTCGAGCAGACAGCGCGGCGGCAACAACCGGCATGGCACCTCTTCTGGCCAACAAGAGGACTTTTGCGACCAGCTAAGAAGGGGGAGAAAGATGGGGAGTTCAGAGTCAGAGAAGTCACTAAGAAGTTTTGAGTAAAAAAGGCTGAAGGCTCTGGCTTGTCTGTAGACAATTTGTAGTGGCAATCCAAGGTGGGAAGCAAACTGACCAAATCACTTTTAATACCTGGAATATTCAAGTGTTTTCTTGGGATTTACACGCTGATTATTTATTTCATTTCGGTTTCTTTTTTTTTTGTCGTGGACTTGGCTGCACACTTCTTTTCTCTAGGGTATTTCAATCGAAGGTGCTGCACTTACCTGTTGATTATGGCGAAACTCTCGACTCCTTTCGCCGTCTGCCAGCTGGAGCACCATCAGAAGCACCAGGAGCAGGGCAATGGGTGAACATCTTGCTAACATTTTAATATTGTCAATAGCTGTGAGTATTGCTTAATTGTTGCTTGTGTCAATTATTAATTGTCGCGAATTATTGGCGTAACATTATTTGCATTATTCTTTGCTCTTGTTTCAGTTTATTTCTTTTCACCAAGTCGCAATTAAAATTTCGTTTCTTTTGGGTTTTTTTTGGGGAGGAGAAGGAACTTTCTGAGGTGTGGTAGAAATTGTGTACTCTTCTTTATTTATTTATCGATTTCCGCGGCTATTTTTAGTGACTTTTGGCCAGTTTTGAGTATAGCTAGAGATGTGGATATATAGTATGTACTATATAGTATGTGTATCGATCTAGCAGTGAGTGGGATTTTTGTTTATAAGCAAGTATAATGAATGCTTTGCTTGATATGAACTTATGATTGTTGTTGCTCTTGTTGTTGCTGCTGATGTTTGTTTGTTTATTCGCAACAATTTATATACAGCACACACACTTGCACTCGCACACTTGGCACACTCGGCAGCGATTGGATTGAGTGAAAACTGAAAAACTGAAAAGTAAACCGTGCGTCGCCAAGTTTCAAATACGACTGAGACCCCAGCCGTTCAATAGGAGTAGTCGGGAACACATTATGGTCGAGAGTGTGGCCTAAAGTGGCTCGCGAGAGAGCGACTGCGATTGTGTGCATGTGTGTGTAAGACAGAACGAAACAGCAACAGTAGAGAGAGAGCTAGAACGCAGGCGACCAGAGAGAGAGAGAGAGAGCACGATGATCGTGCAGAGCTCTGCACAGTTGGTCAGCATTGGGCATCGACAATGCCGATGTCGCCACAATGTCTGGTGCTGTCTACTGCCATATCTTATCTTTTTCTTTTTCGTTGGTTTTCTTTTGGTTTTTGTCTTTCTTTTGCCTTCTTTTCACGGCAGACAGCGGCACACGGCTGACGACGAAGACCGAGACTGGACAGCGGCCAGCACAAAGGTCCGACAGCGACGATCCTCAAACACACACACTTAAAAACTTTTGATATTCCCTCTCTCTGCGTGTGTGTGTGCTTGAGTGTTTGCGTGAGCGTGTGTGCAAGTGTGAAATTTATCTTCCTTTGTACATCTCAAGAGGTTGCCTCACCAATACAGCAACAACAGTCACAGCAACAACAGCAACAACAGCAACAACATCAACAACACGAACACCTAAAACAAAACAAGCCACTGGTAATGCCAGTTGGTGGGATCATCGAAGCGATCTGTGGCCTGGCCAGCTGTGGCTCTAGCAAAAGGCAAAAAGTAGACGTCCTCTAGGAAGGCTCGATCAACTAGAAGATACCCTGCAATCCTCATTATGTCCCTAAAAAAATGCAAAACACTTTCAAGCATAGCGAACTCGTAAAACAGCTCAAGACTTGATTCATAATGTCAGTGGCAAAATGCTTGCATATAATGAAATTTTCAGAATATATATAGATAACAATCTAAAACAGGTCTGAGCTAAAATTAGACATCATTCTCTTAAGATTGTATAAAATCCATAACTTTATTCAGTACTTTGCATCGTTTCAAAATATTGACAACACACTGATAATGATAATGTGTATCATATTTTGGCAATAAGGTAAAAGACAAGGCTTCAGTTTCAATCAATATCTGTAAAGATCTATGAAGAAGCATTTTAATTGCATTATGACAGTTAAAGGATTAACGGATTTGCTTTGTGTTAAGTCATATTCAATTCTTCTGCAAGTTTACTCTACCCTTTTGTTCGTCACTTCACAGGGTATAATAAAGCAAGTAAAAGGAGAAAAGGAAAACGTGAGCTATGTACTCGCTCGCTTAAGACGGGGGACTACAACTTGAACTGGGACTGAGACTGAGACTCAGTCTGAGACTGGGACTGGGACTGAGCCAACTCCTGTCTCTCGCCAGGCAGTCGCACGTCTGTGATTTATAGAGCTGCTGCTGTCTGAGCGAACCGGCAGGCCGGTCGATGCCAAAGCCAAAGCCGAAGTCGAAGACGAAGCCGGTGTCGATGCCGATGGTTGTTGCCGGTATCGGTATCTGTGTGAAACCTGCCAGACAGTGTGACGGCAGCTAACGAAAGCGTCCCAAGCCCTGCTGTCTGTCTGTCAGTCTGTCCGTCCGTCCATCTGTTGGTCTTTCCGTCTGCCTCAGCCCCCGACTGGCCCTTGTGTTCCATTGTTTTTCGGTCGCTTGTACAACGTGTATTTTTGTGGTCTTCTTTTATGGCCGAACATGCTATAGATATTAGGAGTTTCGGGATGGGGCACGAGAACGAGACGAGACGCGACGCGACGCAGCGGAGACTCCGAGTAAAACTGCCAGACAGTATGACGCCAAATTCAATACAACATCGTCGATAACAAAGGTAAACAGCCCATGCACAGTAGGGCTCAACACGAGAGACATCCACATGGGAGGGGCAGGTGCAAGGCAAGACAAAGGGGGTGGAGAGGGGAGGGCAGGGGAGGCCTACAAGAAGGAACCACTTGAGTAGTGTCAATAATAATACCCATGGATGAAGACGCATTTGGTAGCCCCGTTTGTTGTACGATTGTGTTTGTGTGCTGAGAACAACACAAAAATACAGAAAATAAAACACACACACACATGGACACAGATACAATATGAATAGATACAGATACGGATACAGATACAGATGCAGATACTGAGATACACAGGCACAAACACGCGCCCCGCTCATGTACTTAACTAATCATTGTCCGATTCTTCTCTGTTTGTTTTTTGTGAAGAAACTTTTCGGTTGAAATTGTTTTTATTGTACTCGCACTTGAATTGATGTATCTGCAACTGTATATGTGTGTGTGTGTATGTGTGTGAGCATCAATCTGTAAAAGATTCAATTTTGCGCACTCGCAAAATAATTAAACATTTAACCAGAAATCAAACATATTCGAGTGTGAAGAGTGTGTGGTGAATTTATGCAGACAAATCAATTGATCTAATTCGCAGAAAGCATAATATTTATTTTAGAAACTTGCCGCATTCTTTTCTTTTCTTTGTATTTTAGGAAGATGTTTTATTGCATTTTTTGAACTACTTTAGATCTAACATATATTGAAATTTCATAGCTTTTTTGTATCATTTTAATTAATTCTTCATTTCAATTTAACTTATTAACCATAAGTAAATTCAACTTTATATTAAATAACATCACAGTAAATTCGATCAATTGAAAAGTTGTGGGTGTCTTAAGATATATTGCTGGTAAAACATTTTAGGACATCAATGAAAAACATTTCTCAAGAACGCATTTAGAGATCGTAAATTCTGTTTGTAAGCATATAGAAAATCCAAAGGACTTCTGTACCAGCAACTCATTGAGCCTTGTAGGCCTGAAACTTGCCTACTTAAATACATTTTAAAAATGAAAACCTTGCTTTATTGTTTTGCCAACTAAGTTGAGTGCTCTATTGTTTAATATTTATATCGTTTTTTAATATGTACTTATGAACAAACTTATATTCAATAAAGTGAATCACAACTACGTGACCTTAGATAACAAAGGCCGAATATCACAATAAAAAGTGTCCATAATTTCTAAGAATCTTAAAAGAAAATCACCTTTCGGTAGTCCCCTCAATTATCTAACACAATGTGTATACAAATGAAGCCTGGGTCATCTACTATTTAAGAGCTTGATTTTAAACAGATGAACATTAAAACCTCTTGAGATTCATTAGTATTATATCGATTCTCCCTTCGCATCGAAATGAAGTTTACAATCGTCCTGTTTTTGAGCATGTTGGTAACTTTGGCTTGCTCTCAACCAGTATTTGAAGAGGAGCCAGAAATTGAAAGCGCAGTGGATGAGCTATCTGGCAAGGATGAAGTTGGGGAAGTGCAGCAGGACGAGACAGTTGTGGCAGAGCCACTAGAACTGGTTGATGCAATGGACGAACTCATTCACCAGGAGCAAGGAAGTAGCGATGATCAGACACTTGAGGACTCGCAAAGTCGCCAAAAACGTGCTGTCTGTCGCTGTGTTAGACGTGGACGAAGAGTTGTTTGCGTTTGCCGTCGCAAATAACCAAGTATATACTACAATATATTACTTAAAAATGAGTATGAATTATATTATATCCTCTGATAAAATACTAATCAATGAATAAAATCAGAGTGTATTTAAAAAGGGGTTTTTTCAAGGCATGTATTCGCTGTATATGCATATTAGAATGTAATATATAATTTCTTCATCTAAAAGTCTTATTGAGAAACACATTTTATTTATTCACACCTCGAAGTCTAAGGCAAATGGGAATTAATACTTCTTCGATGAGTACATTAATATAATATTGTCAAAAGAAGTCAATATTATGTAAGACTCTCTGCACACATCATTGAAGATTTTGAATCATAGCTTTCCAGAACATTAAACAAGATAATATTTTGTTAGTGTCAACTTTTGGTATGACACACATAACATAGCTAAAAGCCAAGTAAAAGACACGCAACAAAATCAACAGTTTCAATAGTTTTCTTTCGATGAGTTCATAATAACACATGACACTTTTTAATTTGACATGAAATCGCGAGTTGTGAATTATTTACTTAAGATGTGACGCTAATTTCAACGTATTATAATTTAGAGGAATACGAAAGTAATTAAGCTTATCGCGTGTTTTGACTGATCGCGACAGTTCTGAACTAACAGATGGGGGTCAAAGAATCACATCAAATGGTAAAATTGCCGGCCGCGAATCAGAAGCAAGACTAAAATGTTTATTTCATTCACATGATGTATACTTATAGTACATTGAATGCGAATAAACAAATGAAATTAAAGGCAGCGCTCTACACTTTGCAATATTCATTTACGTATGCACAAAGTAGTATGAAAAGACACACATATACACAAAGCTCATAGCGCTTATTCTTATCAATTAAATGAACACACATCACATCCAGAGGAAAAAGAGTGAACAGTCTTCACAAGAGCAGCAGAAACTCTGAATCGAAACACATAGCCATATACACACGCTCAATTAACGCCAATTATACGTGCTCTCCAAGCGATTTTTGTTAATAAAACATTATTGGAATTACTATAAAATTACGATTGTCGTGGGTATTAATTTGTTAAATTCTCGATTACATGTAGGCAACTAAACCGGCTGCTGATTGCTTTTCTTTTATTGCATTATATTGCATATGCCGACAGCGCGAATTGTGTCTTGCCAACGCAGCTTCAATATCGAGGAAGTGAACCGCACGCGAGACTTTCTCTATTTACACTGAGGCTTGAGTTTTCAGTGTTGAACATTTCTAACATATAGTAATTATCACACAAATGCTCTGACATGCAATGATAGAGGGTCGATTAATTGAGGGAATGTCTTTTGAATATAGAGACTTAAAAGACGATTCAAATGCGCGCTTACAACATCACACAACATATCCAAAACGATATTTATCGATAATGTAGGAAATATGTTACGATGCAGATGCTGATCTTCTGTAATCGCTTGTTATGTAATGCCTCCACACTACACAGTGAAGCCTTGTAACAGCTGTTAATTTAAAACCGGTTCACCAAGCGAAAACTGTTAATTCATTCTTAGAAAAATGTTTGGATTCATTTTATTGCTTATTACAAAAATAATAATAATTCAAACAATATCTGTATTCGTTTGTTTCAAATGAGCCGCCTTTTATACACGTTTATTTTTTAAACAAACGTTAATGTTATGTGAAGTGTAACCAGATGATACTTATACGGGTGCCTGTTGTTTGGTATATTTTAATGCGGTCACACGGCGACGCAAGTGGTAAATAAAACAGCTTTCAAAAAAAGCTTTTATTCCAGCTCGACGGCAAACACATTTATTTATTTCTTATCTGTTTTTGTTGTTCTGTTGGCCAAGAAAACACTCAAGTGCTAAGACACTAACCAACGCTATTTGTAAGATAGACGCGCGCGTTAACTGTAGTCATATTAGTCTCAGTGGCCAGTGAAATAATTATCATACAACTCTAGCATTTTTCAAATAGAGCGTTGTGCTGACGTGGTTTAAATAATTTGTTACTTACGAATTAAGTGTAATCTTAATTCAATATATTTGTTAAATAGTTGTATCTATATAATGTCGACAATGAAATTGTTTTTATGCTGCATGATGCTAGTTGCACTAGCTATGGGCCAGGAGCAAGGCTACAGCTTCACATCAAAAGAGGTCAAATGCCACGGTATGAAAAAGCCGCATATAAAACTGCAACCTGTTGTACAACCTGAATTATAATCTTATTTTCATCAAAAGTTTGCAAAGCAACGGTTCAGGAACTAGAGGATGCAATTGCCAAAGAGGATCCCAAGAAGATGGTTGATGTGAGCGGTTTCCGCTTGGACGCCAGTGGAAACTCGATCACCAAACGAGTGCGCTTCATCAAATCCGAAATGTTCTTGACCGAGCTCATGGAAAAGATTTGTAAGTGAAGTACGAAATTGAAGTTATTCAATTAATCCATATTTGTGAACTTAGGTGACAAAATGGAGGATTATCTGAAGGCAACCTACAAAAACAATGGGAAATTCACTTTGCTCAAGATGATCATCGATGGCAAAATGAATCCAGATTCGTCTCTCGTTGACTTTGTTCAGGACGGTGATCTGAATAAGAGTCTCGGACACTTCTGCCTCGAGGTGCTGGAAGACAATGAGGAAACGTTTTTGAAAGCATTCCAAGCCGAAGAGCTGGGCAATGATTTGGATATCAAGATCTGCTCAGAACAGGCTAAATATTGTGATGACGCGCCCGTCCAGGATGAATACAACTTTGAGGGCAAGGAGGAGCTGTGATTCCATTGCGAAATGTACGATTTTCTATGATCATCATCATTGTTATTGGATCGTCTGCAACAGACGCTTAACTAATTGACTGTACTGACCTCTTAAACTAGATGGAATTTACAATTTTTATATGCAACATAAAAATGACAATAAATTTGAAATGGTATATTACGTTGTTTACTTAACAATTAACAAATGCCAACCAGTTTTACAAGTATTTGATGTGCAGGACAGCAGGAGCGACTAACAATAATGGTATATGTAAACTGCCTTTGTTGTTTTTGTCTTAAGGGTTCTTCTGTTTGTGGTGCGACACATCAGCAGAGTAGTAGAGTCAATCAATCAACTAGGTATCCTTTTCTTCAGGACTGCCAAAACTAACTGGTTAGATCTTTTAAGTCTGTCAGTAATTATGATATACTTTACGGTGGGTCGGATACATTGCGCAGCATTTGATGGCGTATAACCAGAAATGGAGCTCCAAATCCAATAGTTCCCAATACCAACCAGAAGAAAGTGAAGCGCAATGGACTTTCCATGCCACGGCGAAAAGGCATGTTCTATAGCAATATGAATTACGTATAAAGGTTTATAGAATTTCCTTAAAATACTCACTAAGCCCGGAACGCCGCCTGGATAACCGGACATGCGGCGAACCAGCGGCGAAAATATGTTGCGCATCTCAAGCATTTTTTAAACTTATTTAAAATTTTAATACGAGCCAGTCCAGACAAACTTCCCCTTCCGACTGATTTAAACACGATACATAGCTCAGTTTATAAAATAGTGAAGTCTTGTTCATTGCCTACTTATTTAAATGGGAAAACATTGCACTTTCGGTCTATAGTTTCTGGGTAATTTTTATTTATTACGTTTAAACTGTTGACTTAATGTTAATGTGTAACACAATTGACGACATGCCTGCCTCTAACAAACGTCGAAATCTGCAAGAAAGGATACATTATATATCAAACTATCACCCGTCTATTATCTTGACGAAACTAACCTTACATTGTTGTTGAGAACTGCGGCTGTCGGGGCTGCGACGTCGCTACTGACACTTTACTTCTTCAACAGCTGATGTCTGACGATCAAGAAGGGAGAGCCAAAGCCCAAAACACAGCCGATGGTGAACAGAGCGGTGATCCTATACTTGTTCTGCAGGCTGAAGGGCAAGTTCTGTAATTTGGTAATAGAAAAGTTATGATATCATTGATTTTCCATCAGGATTATTGGCTAGGTGCAAATTCACAAATTATGTAACCGCATGCAAACACTGCGCCAGAATTATTACATCCGCCTTGCTTACCTCACCGGGAACACCACCGTGGCCGCTATAGCGGACCATGGATTGGGAGAAGTTACGTGCAATAACACTGCTGCGGCCCAACATCTTGTTAATTTGAGTTTTTGGTTTTTATGAAAACTGCGAACACCAGAATGGTTTGGGCTGAAGAAAAAGTGTGACCACAAGTTGGTTTTCAAAATATACTACGAAATAGTTGAGCTGGAGAAACATTAATTACACTATCGGATCATCGGTATTTTTGAAATGTGTGCTTTATTATGCTATTTTGATTATTTTATTAATATCATTTTCTATTTTAAATAATTTTTTATTGTACATTTTATTTTTTAGACGAACTTATACATTTTTCCATAACAAATATTTTCTTTTTGTACTGGAGTATGACCGTTAGGTGTATTTAGCGAAATATACCATAGTTCAAAAATAAATCATGATAACTGATGCATGGTTTCACTTTACATGGTAAGTTGGTATATTTCTGAAATGCCTAGAAAAGGGCGCGTAATTTTAAACAGTTTATAGTTTATGTGAAATTGAGTAAAAAAAAATGTTTCATCTAGAACACTAATTTTGCTTCATGTAAATGTCTTTTTTTTTTTATCAGTCCTCAACCTAGTGACCTACAAATATGTAACACTTCTTTTAGGAATAAATTCTAACAAAGATACAAATTAGGACTGGGTGTAATAATTGTTTTATTTGATGAATTTACAAAAATTAAAACTAGGTTATACCGTATTTTAACAGCTAATCAGCACCATGAAAAATTTAAAAGACTTAGACATAATCAAATGTATCTTGCACGGCATGACGAGCGGCTGGGGCAACTTTTGGTTTTAAGCACTTAACTAAACTTAAATTTATGCATTAGTTTAGCTTGCGAAAAAGCATCTGTATAGCATGTATAAAATTCCAAATAGCCAAATGCCCTTGTACACCTTGTCCACGACCCACATGCTATAACGAAACGAAGAAGATTTTATTGGTATTATTTATTGAGAAATTATCATATCATCAATTAAATTACTTACACTTTCATGTGGCGCTTGGCAGCCGGAATGGATTCATCCGACTCCTTCAGAATTAAACGACGCGCGCATAAAACACTATTTGTGAAGTAATCGATCAGATCCAAATCAATCTTCTCAATCACATAGGTTTTTCGTTCCTTATTATTCATGAGTTTTCGTAATTTTACAGCTTCCGAATTGTCAAAACTCCAGACATTATTGGCATAGTACTCAAAGACTTCGAAACCCTTGTAAATACGATTCTGGACACGACAAAGACTGAAATGGAAAAACTTCATATCATATTCAACCTTAGCTATGTGGGAGAGGCAACTTACACAGGTGGATAACGTAGAAGAATCAGTAGAGCGTCGACAAACAAGGCTGGCATCCATTGGAAGAGCACCATACAGATGTAGTGAACGATATAGTTGGACTTCATGGAACCACCCGGATACCAGGCGACGCCATTTAGCGGCACCTTGTGCTCAATAACCCAACGACCCAGTTCGATAATCTCAGCCCAGGAGACCTTAATGTCATTCGACGATGTCATGTGCGCCACACGATTTGTGCTATCCGTGCCCGCAGTAATGTTACGCCAACTGGCCACCAGAATACCATTGACAGCAATGTCCACTGGCAGAAAGTCACCATAACCCGAGGAATTGCAGTACATGGTGCGAATGACACCTTTGCCGGCACCAATGAGCAGCCCAGTGGGTCCATTGATGTTATCCGTCCAGCCGGGAATGGGTTCCTTCCAAATGGGAATGACAATCGATGGACGGAGTATAACAGCCGGCAGCTCATTGAACTTCTCCACCACCAAAGCCTCTGCCAAGGACTTGGTATAGGCATAAGTATTGGGAATATCGCCCAGAACCTTGCGTTCAATAAGCGACACTTCTTCGTCCGTTAGCCACTCGCAGGCCTGAATGACCTGATGAGGATTTGCTGGTGGATCATAGGGCTTCTCATACAACGTCTTCACATGCAGATGACAATAGGCGGTGGAGCAGTAGGCAAAGAACTCCAAGTGCTTTAGAGTGAGGGCCAAATCGAGCATATACTTGGTGCCGCGGGTATTCATGAAGACGGCATTGCGAAGAGGTTCATCGAAGCTGCAGACGGGGGAAACATAGAATAGAATTAGGAATACTAGGAGTAAAGATAATTAGCTTTACTTACCGCACTGTGGCCGCACAATGGTACACAATGGACACCTCGTTGCGCAGCGTCTCGAGATCCTGCTCTGAGATGCCCAGACCTGGGAGCAGCACATCCCCCGCTATGGCCACCACTTGTTGCAGTATTTGCTGTTCGCCACGCAGCTTTTTCACCTGGTCGAACAACTGCAAGCAACAGATTGTTAATGTTAATCGTTGTGTGAGGAGAGAATATTTCATAATTTCCTTTAGCAGCGTTTGCTTACCACATTCTGAAATATGTCCTTAATGCGCTCCTGCGGATCCTTGCCCTTCTTGGGACGTATGAGCAGATAAATACGCTTTAGTTCGCCACACGAGCTGCATGAATTAATAAAGGCATAATCACAATTTATGTTGAATTATTGAGGTCACGTGTGCCGCCAGCTGTTGGCCAACGCAACGTATACGAAACTTAAAGCAAAGCAATCAACCACCCAACCAGTCAGCAGGCGAGAGGCCAACTGGCTCGCTTTTAAGCCACCACTCGCCCACCTCCTGCTGCCTAAATGCCGCAGAAGAATGCGGCAAGGCACGCAATGCAAATCAAGCAGCTTTACAATGTTGCATTCATTCATGTTGCATTGCCGAGATCCAGTTCCCCAGCAAGCACTTTTACTTACCGCAGCAGCTTCTCGACGAGCACCTTGCCCAGAAATCCCGTTCCGCCTGTGATGAACAGCGAACGTCCCTTGAAGCTGGCCGCTATGCGATCCACTTCGTTCTCATCCACATGGCCGATGGTCAAGACGCCCTGTTTCTCAAAATCAAAATTCGGTTTCGCTGTCATCTTTCGTCAGCCGCTGTGCTGCAATAGATCATGGCATTCAACAATATACTTCACTGTATTGTAAGGAAAAAGAAGTTATCGCTTCACAAAACATGCCCTCGTCGCTTGTCATAAATGGCGTTAATCAAGTGCACTATAATTGAATTTGATCTTGGCTGCGCGATCAACAGGTTTTAGTTGTTGCTGTCCTCAATGCTAAGCTCTTGTGTCCAAGATCTGTCACTATTTGCCACCACGCTTCATGACCAGCAACATCAACTAAAACACAAACCAGCCAAGCGCAGAGCAGTAAATCGCAAAAACAAAAAAAGCGAGACTCGAAAGTCAACAAAAATGACACCAAAATCGTATATTGCGTATCCGCAGAGTGGCACATGTGGGCCAATTAAGCCGCTTGGTCAGCGCAGATTGCGACATCAAACACTTGCCTCTTGGCACTTGCTACTTGGTTCGCTGCTTATGGTCACCATGTGTGCCATGATAGTGAGCTTGTAAGCGCAGTCGAGCAAATCCAATTCCACATCACCCAAATTGGGTGCGAACAAGACTAAATTACATAGTTTGTCCTCGTGGCGAACCTTGTTGGAAAAAGTAACTACTGACATGCTGAACTGTAGTATTTAAAGTATGTAATTATAAATGTGTATAATTATAATTGAGCTGTGGACAATGCCAGTAAAAGGTGTTCCAGTATTAGACATAATTTTAGCGATATTCAAAATTTTATTTTTAGTCTTTAATGATCGATAAACTGGCGCTTCGATTGCGACACCGTTTAATAGCTGGCGCTCGATTAATTGGTTGTTAATAGCTTTAACATTGACCGGCAAGAATTGATAAATGCTGTGCCAAGATCACAATCATTAGTGGGCAAACTAAAGATTCAGGCAACGAACGCGATTTTGGGAAAGTGCAATTCATTTTCGCTGATAAATTTAAGCTGCTTGCATATTCCCTACATAGTATGTAGTATGACCTGATTGACTTTTATGGCGATTTTAGAGCACATTTTATACGATCGTTAACTGAAATTATATCGTTACTATCACTTTATTACCACAGCATCAACAACAATTGTTTTCTTGAGGCGAAACTATTTTTGCAAACGTTTTGCCTGTCATTCAAAACACTTTGGCAGTCAGCACAGCGGAGCGCTTGTCTGCCGGGTCAGAGACACAGCCACGAGGTTCGTCGTAATCTTTGGATGTATATATGTGTGTGTGTCTACCCGTTTACAACCTGAACAACAACAACAACAACGAGTTTCCAATGGGAGTTGGAGTGTCTGATGCACATCCGCACGATTCCCAGATAAAGTCAAACAAACTGAGAAATGCAGCATGCCAATTGGTCACAGGCGATTACTTTTATACTCTTATACTTAATATTAATTATAAAAGTGTAATAGAGTTCAACAACAGTAACAGAATTTTCCACGAGTTAAAGTGCTGACGTACTTTTCATAACTTGATTATCTCGAGTTTTCCGCATTAAACTGAAAAATACTCAATTAATTCATTAATTGTAGTATTCCGAGTGATCTCAATCAGTTTATGATAAGTAATAGAACTGCTTTAAGAATTTTCCATTGATAAATACGACGTTGAAGCTTCATAAAAGTTGTTTATATTAGTGTGATATATTATTTAGCAATAAATTAATTGTAGCATTCATTATGATGCCAGTAAGTTGATTTAAATTACTCAACTGCTTTAAGAAAGAACTGATGAGGAATTAAATTAAAAAATTATTCAAAAAATAATTCTGGTATTCATAATATAATCCAAAGTTAAAAGAGCTGTTAAAATTTTATAAGAATTTAAGCATGAGTTTGACTTTTCGATGCCATTAAATTAAAAATTAATGCGATAATTATTTGTAGTATTCATAATAGTGTCAAGTCGGCTTAGCCTTCAGTGATCTGATTGAACTTTTAGAACGGTGTTTTGAATTAAGCATTAAGAATTTACTGTCATCAAAAAATGCTGACGAAGCATTATAAAAGTTGAATGTTTAATTATGATCGTTTCATTTGGAGCCCATTAAATATACAAATAACATATTTATGGCGATCTAATAATGACAGCAAATGGGTTTAACCTTCAGTCTAAGTTCGAAATCATTTTAAATGCCTTTCATCTTTCACCCAGAACATGTTTATGATAAGTGTAGATCAACTTAAGGTATTAAAGAGTATAGATCGGTTCAAAATGCTCACGACTTAAGCCAACAACAATGGAAGTTGGAGTTGGAATTGTGGCCAAAGTTGGTCTTGGAGCTGGAGTAAATGGAATAGTGACAAGTTAAATGCAGTTGCGGCAATTGCCAAAAATATAAAAAAATATCACTATGTTAGATAGCAAGCACGCTAGTGAGTTGTTTAATTGCATATTTGGTTTTTTTGGCCAGAAGTTGAGCAACCAGTTTTTTGGCCAACTCAAAGATGTCAACGAAAGAAGGAGTAACACAAAAGTGATAATATTAATGTATAGTACACAAACAAATCTATAACCTGGAATTTAGTCGATCGATACTGAGCATTTTGGGTATCAAAGCATGTCAAGGATGTAAGCAATAAAAATGCTGATTTGTGGCCTCTTAAAATATGCCCAAACTTCACTAGGCAACAGCAGCAGCCACAGATTTGAAAACGAGCTAAACGTGTGAATAGCTTTTGAATTGAATTCGTTTGTTAATCAGCCACAGTCATTCATAAAAACGAACGCATAAATTAATACAATAAAAATCATCGAATGATCTTAACTGATCGTCGCTCAGCGCACCTTTTTTTTCGTATTATTCAAATTCACTTCTTTGCAGAATATTGTAAGGAATAAATATGTTTTTTTGAATCCAACTGATATTTAACACTTTGGTTTGCAGGATGCTGCGGTGTCGAGTTTTTTAATCGTACGCGCACATTGAATGCTAAACACCAACTGAACTGAACTCGGCTTCAAATTAGGAAAAAGAGCCTCGCACGCTGCTCGAAACGAATCGAATAGAAAACAAAAACAGCTAAGTGAATACTACTAAGCATCGTATCGACACACACACACACACACACATACGTACAATCTGAGATCTCTGAAAACTAGCTAAGCCACAGTGACACACAGACACACACACCAACACACACACCAACACACACACACACACGTGAAAACTTAACTGTATGCAAAAGCACACAAACACCAACATCAACCAAAAACAACAACAGCTGCAGTCGCCATCGCTGCCGCAGTCGCAGTCAGCGTCGCAGTCACTGCTGCAGTTACTGCCTAAGCTCGATGCGGCTGTTAAGTCTCTCTCCGGTCAGAGGTTCGCAGCTTATTTACTCTTTGACGCTTTCTCAGTTTCGGATTTGTTTTGGTTTTTATACCATAATTGGCTGCGTACGCTGTAAGTAAACGATCGTAGCTGCTGGCCGGCAAAAGCTTCTTTCGATATACAACAACAACAACAGTAGTCACAACTGCCGTTATTGCTTCACCAAACAGTAGACATTGTTGTTGTTCATCTGCTTTATTGCAATTGCTGTTGCTTTTGATGTTTGCTGCTTGGCAGTTTAGAACATGACGCAATTGCAGCTACGGTTTTTTTCAAATTTATGTTTATGGGCTGTTATTTGTAGTATGCGAATTGTTATATAAAAATTTATTACCATACTAACGAGATCCCATTGCTTATTCGTTAATTAGTCAAAATTGACCATGGGCTCAGCTGGTGATTGCTGCAATCATTATTAGTTACAGTTCGGAAATACAACAGCAATAACAAAACTGCTTTGAAAATTCAACAATGGCATTGACATCGAATTCGAAAAGGCGCTCGCTCTGCTACAGCGTGCGACAGAGATGGAGAGAAATATAAAGAGTAAGAGGAAGAGGAAGAGGAAGAGGTACTCCAACGGTAGTCAAAATATTTTTGCTCACTAGTCAGTGAGTTCATCTGCCAATTAGTTGGCATTTGGAGGAGTGATGATCGATCTTACGCACTATAGCAGATAAGATTGTCTAATATCTATTATTAGTCAGCAATTATTTTTATTAAAATGTGTATTAATGAGAAATCTTATTTTTTAATCGTATTTTATTTAAAGTAAATAAAATATGTATTACTTTATTAAAATAAATATAATTAAAGTAAAGATATAACAGAGTTGCCATTATTTTATATTTCAATATGGGGATGTTTCTTTGATTTACATTTGTTTTTTTTTTTTAATTAACTTTTTAAACCCTAGCAAATATACGAATTTTATTTAAATAAAAATCAAAACATTTTATTTGGCCACATATTAACATACTCTTGTAATAACTAGTTTTCGTTTTAAATGCAAATTACAATTTGCTGTTCTTTTTATTCCAAATTTATATTTAGCCCTTTTTTTGAAAGATTTTTATCTCCCAGAAAGTTAATGTTAAACACAGATAGAAATATTTTAATGACTACATCTCTTAAAATAACTAGTTTTCATTTATTACATGCATTATTATTTTTTGTAATCTTTTTCAATCCCAAATACAACAACTTTATTTGACCACAATAACTAGTTTTAATTTATTGGATTCTGAATTGAAATTATAATTAGTTGTTGACTCTCAAATTCCGTTGTTAAAGTTATTAATCTTCTGCATGTTTGCTGAGCTTGAATATATTGAATAGTAAAAGTATTTTATTGATTCCATCCAAATAGTAAATTAGAGAGGGCATTCGGCATTCCGCTAAAAACAAAAAAAAAAAAACAATTATGCGTGATCTTTTGAAAGCGTTACTCACGGCAGATTTGGCCGAGACTGACACACGACCATCTCGTTGTGGGGACGGGATCGTTGCTCTTGGTCAAGAAACGTCTCTGAACTTGAGCGGTATTCAGCATAAGCCGTTGCTTGAGTGTCTGTCTGTAGATGCTTTTGATATGTTTGTATTATGTAAATGAATACAGACACAGACACAGACACACATTTGTCATGCATATTTATCAATGCAAATAGCGAGTACGAGTTTGTTGATTTGTGTATTGATTCTTTTTTTTGGGCGATCGTTAGACAAACCTGCTAAGCCATTGTTAGTTGACACATTTGTCGCAAGTCAGTTTCTGGGAGCGTTGTTCACGAAACGAAAAAAAAAATAAACAAAAAAGCAAAAAAGAAACACAGAACTTGGCCTTTCAAAGTGAGGCCGTAATTACAGACTTCCGCTTACGAAAGTGAATTGCCCACCCAGCAAGAGTGAAAAGAGTTGGGCAGCCATGAAGACGGCAGACAGACAGCATCGGGGATGCTGAAGGCGCCACAATGTATCCCGTTACAGGGCCATAAAACTCCATAAACGATGCTGGCGACGAGGCCAAATTATACCGCATACGCACACGTACTTGGAGCAAAGTCAAGACAACAACTCGATAGACACCAGGCTAATTGGACGCGAGCTCATTGAAAGTGGGAGTGGAACCTTAACCCCCTCCCCACCCCTCCCAATACTGCCTTTCGCTTCAACTTAAAAACGGGGCGGACTGTAACAATTGTGGGCGATTTGCATACAATTTGGCGCTTGGATTACCAGCAAAGCGGCGACAAAATGTTGCTGCGTCATTGTTGGCCATACAACAACAACAAAAAAAAAACAACAACAAATAGAAGACCAACACAAAAACCAGATGACTTTGTATGTTATATGGCATATTAACAAACACAGAGACAAAAGTGACGTATGTATTTGTGTATGCAGTTAATAAAGATAATAATAATATGCTGTGGCACAATGGCAACTATTGTTTGCTGACAGTCTGTCGTCTGTCGTCTGTTGTCTGTCATCGCACACAACAAACATATCACAGTTGCAGTGGCGGCTGTGGCATTGTCAAGGCTGTTGCAGCATATCGCCAGCTTGCAGCTTAGAGCAGCTAATAGAAATAACAAAAAAAAAAAACTCAAGCACACACACACACACACAAACTCTCGAGGCCGCAAAATGTTGCGCAGACCGAAATTGTGGCAACACTTGTTGCTGCCGCAAAAGATGAGCCAAGCACCCACGCAACAAGCAGCTGCTGGTTGCTGCTTGCTTGCTGCTTTTCGGCAACCATTGTTGGCTGCTGCCTGCCTGCCTATTATCCTTAACAAAAGGACACCATCGTTTGTCGGCCGACACGTCGGCTGTCGGTTGTCGGTTGTCGTTCGTCGCCGTGTCGGTTGTAGGTTGCACGTTGTCGGCAACTCAACACAAACATATAAAACCGGATGTTACGCCAAACATTGCCACAGAAGTGTTTCACATTTGCGCGGTCAACAAGTGTCCTGCCAAAAGCATCCTTAAACAGTGTTTTGCCTCTTGCGCTCAGTGCCAAGTTATCCCAAGTTCTAAGAATATATTTTCATCGTGTGGCATGCCAATTTGATTGCAATTACAATATCATCTTTCCATTAAACAACTGTCTTCTAAATTAAAGGTGAGTGTTGGCTTTTGAAAAAAAATGCTATAAAAGTTTTCCTAATCTGCTTTAAACCAGCAGCAGAATGAGTTTCTAAAATTTAGAATTAACTAAACTAGTTTGGTTCGAAAAATTTTGCAAAATCATCCATTATTATTATGGAAATTCTAAAGCGGAAGGAACGATGTTTTATTACGTGATTTCAAGCCAAGATTTGCATCAATTTAATTTCGTATAGCTTGCCAAATTAAAGAACTGACTCGAAATAAAAATCATTCTAAAAATGTTGTAGAAATCTCTTCCTCACTCCGAGTATATTCACTTATTTAACACCAAGAATATCACAACGTCTTAAGCGTCTCTTGCATCTTCTTATAAGCTGTGTGCTTTAAATAATTTTATAGTAGGAAGAAATTCATTAGACATTAGACCATTGCCTCAGGCAAGTTCAAAATACTCGAGTATGGGTCTCAAATTTTGTCGGATTAAGAGACAGTCTTTTGTTTTTTTGCTTCATGAAATGAAGACTGAATTTTAAATGAATCAAACTTGGTTGCAATAGCAGCAATGGAAAGTGAAATACAATAGAGTTGAAGGATTCTTGAATTTGGATTATAATTGTGTATTTTATGAAACATCATTTGGCACAATATAAGAAATATAAAATAAGTTTCTCTGGCTAAGAATTACGAGCACAAAACTATTTACAGTAAAAGACATAAACTGAAAAAATTTTTAAAATAAGTAAATGTTACTATTTTAGATTTGGATTAGCGTTATATTTAAAGCTAACATAAGATTGACTTTAGGAAGTATTTCTGTTTTACAAAAAAATATATAAATTTGTTTATTTTTTTATTGTTTCGTACGAATTTGCTCACTCTGCGATTATCTTACAACAGAAAATTCCTAGCTCTAACTAAAGTGATAATAAGAAAGCTATAAGATTAATCTTTATTCAACAAAAATTGTTTTGACATAGGTTTTTTTTTACCAAAGAATTACAAATTTTGAATTTATACAAAATAATTGCTGCATAGAAATAATTTTTTAAAATTTTTCGTTAATTATTTAAAAGCCAAAAAGAAAAGAAGAAAATAAAATAACAATTGTTCTTTCTTTGTGAATATTAAAAGAAGTATAAAAATAGTTAATAAATTTGAAAGAATGATTTCAGTTTTGAACCAATAAGTTTTCAGTTTTTAAGTAGAGTACAGATAATTCTGTTTGAATTATTTCGGGTGAAGCTTGAACTTCAAAATAAAAAACTCTGCTTGGAAAATATTAAATTTCATTTTACTTAAGAACCGGTTACTTTAGGCCAAAGGCAACGACCCGAACAATGCGCGTGCAATGCAAATACAGTTACAATTGAAGGTGGCAAATGTTATAGTTGCTGCCAAACACACACACACACACTCGCACACACATACACTCAGACAAACACCTATTCAAAGCACTTCCATTTTGGGTTAATGAACACAAATTGAAATATTTACGGCTGCACTTCGGAGAATACTAGCAGAAAAAGCGCAGGCAACAAAGCGTCGCTAGATTTTCATTTGCCTTCACAGTTTTCACACACACACACACACTCTCTTTTTCCCCCTTTTACTAGTTATAATGGTTGTTTGTTGAATGCCAGTTGGTCAGGTGGCATCTACCATATGCATAGCTCAAGAACTTGCTGCGAAGCATGAACAATTTTTGATTTATCACTGACAACGTGAGATGAGGTGCAGCTTCCGCACCCACAGCCGTTCCTCTTGGTCCTGCTTCTGACCAGAAAAAACCAAAAAAAAAAACAACTGAATGGGGCAGGTGTGTTGTGTCTTTGTGTTGCACATACCACGCGGCAGCGGCAATCATTTGTCTTTTGCCGCTACTCTCAGTGTGATGTTGAGTTGTTGAGCTGCCTGTCGCTGATAAATTATATTTAAATGCGCCGAATGATGTTTGCTGTGTTTTGCTGCTTTGCTTCTTTGCTGCCAAACATAACTCCCAACACATGTCTGGCTGGCACTTCAAATGTATCGCATTGCGGAACATTCATAAGATATGAAAATCTGATTAAAAGTGCTTTGTGCCCTTAAAAAAAAGAAGAGGTGTCAGCTTTCAAGCTGAGCTGTAATGCTGAGAGGCTGTGCTAAACGAATTAACGAGTGTGTTATTGATACGATGAGACAACAAGCTAACATTCACCAGGTAACAACGAGACAACGTTGCGTATGCGTAATTCCTAAAGTACTGCCCACCGAAAAGTTGCGAAATATTTGGAAAATTTTAAGTACGCATCTCATCTTTTCTTTTTGTTTTTTTGGTAGAGGGGAAATCAATCAGCCTGTTTGACAGTTGTCACTAGAAATGAGCACTTGACTCCACACACCTGAGATGTTGGTTGCAACACATCCTCGACTACAATATACAATAATAATATGTTTGACAAACTCATAAATTGAGCACACACACACACACTCTTCGGGCAGCTCTTCAACGCTGTCTGCAACTTCAACTTGAGTTTGCAATTTGTTCAACGTTCGATGCCACCAAATGTTGCGATGTTGCCGTGTTGCAAGTGCCAGTTGCAGTTTGCAATTTTGCTGTTTTTGTTTAATTGCAAGCAAAAACCAACATTCGGTGTGGTAGAAGGGCAACGAGCACAGTTAGCAGAATATTGCCACAAAATGCTGCGTTGTGGCATGTCGTTGATTTGGCTAACAAATTGCCATTGGCCCGGTCTCGTACTCTATATGCTGCTCTCTCATTCTATTGCGACCACATTTGCTTGCCACTTATGTCTGCAATGAATGGTGAACTGATTGCGACTGCAAACCAAAATACAACAAGGAAAAACCTTTATGTTTCTTCTTTTTTTCGAATTAACGCCGAGACAGTTTATGAAATGTTTTGAACATTAATGTTGAGTACTGAAAATGTATGTTAATGAGTTCAGCTTTTGCCAACACGCGTCAAGTTGGGGTCAAGTTGTTTTTGTTGCCGCTTCAGCTGCCGTTTTTTCAACGTTTCAACGTACGTTTTTTATTTCATTTTTAAATACAGCGCTAAGTTGACCAACTTGCAGCAGATTAATGTCAAGTTTAGGCGCGCTTCATTATTAACACGTTTTCAGGGCTAGTTTTCAACCGTTCCTTGGCAAATATGATGTATTAAAATTGCTCACAGGGGATTTCCCCGCACTCAAAATAAGTGCTGTCAGCTTGCCGAGATTGTTCGATACCCACGCAATTGGCGAACGCAATTCAATTAGGCTTAGCTTAAGATATTAATAGGCATTTCTCCACACTTGCCTCAAGTGGAATCTCTGGCTTTGGCTGCATTACTTTACCAACCCGATCCTAATGCAATGCAAGTCCTCTCAAGTGTTGTCGTCACACCTTCCACCACATCCACCACATCGACATCGACATCGCCATCGCCATCCATAAGCCATAATCATTTGCATCTCTAATGGCTCTTTGGCTCTCTATCTCTCTCTTTCTGACGATGCCCGGACGTTCATACATCAAGCAGCCGCCATCCAAGGCAGCGTTAACGCCTTCAACAGGTTGTATTAAGAATGGCTGAGAGACGACTGCAGACAGCAGCCAAGGGAGAAGGAGAAGGGGTGGAGTAGGAAGCAGGAGTTGCTCTCGGTGTTGGCTTTAATGCGCTTGGTTAACTTTTTACGCGCACATTCATATTTCGCTCTTGGCCAGCCAGATTATCGCATAAATATTGTTATGGTTAATTAGCGGGACACTTTGTCTCACCACCAAGCAGAACATGAACATGAAAATAAAGGCGTCAAGACATTTGCCGGCTACCGGATAAGTTGCTTCTCGCTCCTACTCGTTATTGTTGTTTCTCTAGCTAAGTAAAATGAATAGACAAAGGCGTGTAGCATGGCATTAATGTGATTAAAACTTGTAATAGATAATGTGGCAAATGATTTACTTAGCACCTCGTAATTATATTTATTAACACTGCCAACAATTCCACCTCTTTTTTTTTGCAGCTGCTATCATGGGCATTGCGTTGATGTTCCTCCTGGCCCTGTACCAAATGCAGTCGGCCATCCACAGCGAGATCATTGATGCACCCAACTATGCGGAGAACGAACTACTGACTGAGGACACCCCAAGCAACACAAATGCGGAACCACGTATAGCTGAGAGCGAGCTGCTCGATGGTTTGATGCTGGAGAAACCGGAACAAACGGAGCTGGAATTCCGATATCCCATCTCTGCCATTGGCATTGATTATGCCAAAAATTCGGTGGTGTTGCGATTCCAGAAGAATGCCCGCAAGCAGCGCTTTAAATACGATCCTGAGTATGAAATGCAGCGGAAGTCCTTGAAGGATAATTTCATGCACTTTGGCAAGCGGCAAGCGGAGCAATTGCCACAGCCAACGGGCAGCGGTTACTTCGAGAGTGTGAAGCGTGCCGCCATGGATCGCTATGGGCGTGATCCCAAGCAGGACTTTATGCGCTTCGGACGGACGCCGTCGGACTTTATGCGCTTCGGTCGCGCATCGTCGGATTACATGCGTTTCGGCCGCGATCCCAAGCAGGACTTTATGCGCTTTGGTCGTGATCCCAAGCAGGATTTCATGCGATTTGGCCGCTCCGATAACTTTATGCGCTTCGGCCGAAATATGCATTTCCACGAGGAGTTGCGCAGTCCCAAGCAGGACTTTATGCGTTTCGGACGCCCGGATAACTTTATGCGCTTCGGTCGCTCAACTCCTGCGGAATTTGAACGCTACGGTAAACTGGATTCGAACTTTATGCGTTTCGGGAAAAGCATTCATGGCGCTGGCCTAACAAACTCAGAATTGAATCAGACCAAATCGCAGTTGCAACAGGCCAAAGTCGATGGCAAGCAGCAGACCAGCGACGAAAGCAATCCCTCGGACAAGGCCATAACTATGCTCTTCAGCAAGCATCAGCAACAGCAGCAGCAACAACAACAGCAGCAACAGCAGCGACAGCCGGAGGAGCAGCAACAGTTGAAGAGCAGCGAACAGACGGAAGCGCAGAACAACTTGGATGACAGCAGTGTGGAGCAATTCTATGAGCCATAGATACATATTTGTTGTTCCGATCCGAATGCACCTTGTAAATATTAATTGGCCAAAGCTGAACAAAAAACTATTGATAAATGTATTTACTATATATGCTAGATATTCCCAAGAAACGTAAACTTGTAATTCCTTTGAATTTTTAATGGGGCTGGATTAAAAATTCACCACGCTTTGATCTGATCAATACCAAAAACAACTAAAAAAAAAAAATCTAGAAAAACAGCAAAAAATTAACCAAATTACTGGTGTGCACACTCACGCACACACATTTACACCAATGCACATAAATACATAATACTTATTAAGTGTAATATCAAAACACAATATTGAAATGTTAAATGTACTTCCCTCAATGCATTAAATATGTTGTGAACAAATCTTTTAAATAAAGACAAACTCGCTAACTATTGTGTTGCTATCTATTTTTTGGCTACCTGTCTAGTCTTTGAGTCGAAAATTAAGCTGGCATTGGCATTGACCTTAACAATCTACCACAATTATTCAAATTTGAACTGTCTGACCAGTCCACAGTGGCGCCATCGGTTGGTTATCGGCGGCAAACACGAGTAGCGCCGCCAGTTTCATACTTTAACAACGCCCGCAACCTTTTCTACATGTGGCAACGCCACGTATTCAACAGCTGAAAGTTGAGGAAGGCAGCAACAGCGTTCTGTTAGCAGTGATGTATGTTTAGCATATTTATATTTTTATTTGGCATGCTCTAGCTATAAATGTACGCTGTATACCAACAAAATGTGTAATAGTTTAATTCACTTAATTAATTTAAATTTAATTAATTTTAATTTAAGCATTTTTAATTTGATGTATAGTTTAGTTTGATGCATCTCCATTTTTACCTACCTTTTTCTAGCTTATTTTTGCAGCATATCTCATACAGCATGAGCGCGCTCATAATCTGGCAACACTGCTGTGCTGCCAGCTGATCAGTTGAGAGTGGTTTGCGTTTGTTTTACTTCGTCCAACTTTGATTGCAGACTTCTGCGGAACATAATAATATATTTGGCATTCAAATCTCAAGTGCGAAGGACAAATCAACAAGTAGGTAAGACACTCGAAGCGAATATTTGAATCAATTCGAACCTTAACCGCTGCGTTGCGGCATTATTTCGTCGAGTCTAAAGTCCAACTTGTTGCTCCGTTGGCGTCGGCATTATTTGTTTTTGTTTGATATCAGCGTAAATATAAATATCATTACTGCTATATTATATATGTTGCAGCCCGTCCAATTAGGCCAATCAATTTTCTAAGCGAAAATGTCGGCGCTCCTGAAAATGCATAGAGGTGAGTTTTAATTGTGATCAGACAAAAGTTAAACAAAAACAACAACAAACATATTGTGGATTACATAATACCAATGTTTTAGGATGCAGATCATGAGAGTCTCAGAGATAAAGAACTTGGACAATTTATATAATACCTATACGTATTAGCAGATCATCTATTTCAAAAGTATTTCCACACTTTGTTGTTGTTGTCTGCTTATCACAGTTGTTATCAGTTGTGTCAATTATCCATGCAACGTTGTTTAATCATAATCTCTAACCTTGCCCAGTTCATAAGCTCTTCACACCCGCCTTTGTGCGCAGCGTGTCAGAGGCGGCCAAATACCCAAAGATTACCACACACTACACTTTGCATCCACGCGAGAAGGATCCAAGATGGAAGGAAGTGGACATGGAGCGTTGCGTCGAGGAGGTGGACATTGTCATTGTGGGCGGTGGACCAGCTGGCATGTCCGCAGCCATACGTGCCAAGCAGCTGGCTGCTGAGAAAGATCAGGTGAGTTGATAAACTTCATTCTTATCAACTGAAAAGTCGTTAATCTTCTGTTTCTGCAGGAGATTCGCGTGTGTGTTGTGGAAAAAGCAGCTGAGGTCGGCGGACATATTCTCTCCGGCGCTGTCATTGATCCCATCTCACTGAATGAGCTCATCCCCGACTGGCAAGAGCAGGGCGCTCCCCTGAACACACCCGTAACCAAAGATACCTTCTCGTATCTCACCTCAACGGGACGCATCTCCATACCCATCTTTAAGGGCTGGCCGATGGACAATCATGGCAATTATGTGGTGCGTTTGGGTCACTTGGTGAAATGGTTGGGTGACCAGGCAGAAGCATTGGGCGTAGAGATCTATCCAGGCTGTGCTGCCTCCGAGGTGCTGTTCCATGAGGATGGCAGTGTTAAGGGCATTGCCACGAATGATGTGGGCATTGCCAAGAGCGGAGCACCCAAGGAAACTTTTGCACGTGGCATGGAGCTGCACGCCAAGACCACAATCTTTGCCGAGGGCTGCCGTGGTCATCTCTCCAAGCAGATTATGCAACAGTTTGGTCTCAACGTGGGCAGTGAACCACAAACCTACGGTATTGGCCTCAAGGAGGTCTGGGAGATTCCTGCCGAGAAGCATCAGTAAGTTAAATTGACTGCTCTAAACTATATTTCATTCTTATGTAATGCTTTTCCTGCTGCTTTGCAGACCTGGTCTAGTGGAGCATTCAATTGGCTGGCCTCTGGATCGCTTTACATATGGTGGTTCTTTCCTGTACCATCTCAATGAACCCACTCCGGCTATAGCTGTGGGCTTTGTTGTTGGTCTGAACTACAAGAACCCATGGATTAGTCCCTTCCAGGAGTTCCAGCGCTTCAAGACGCATCCTAAGGTGCGCGACATCTTCGAGGGTGCCACACGCATTGCTTATGGTGCACGTGCCATCAACGAGGGCGGTTTCCAGAGCATGCCAAAGAAGCTCTCCTTCCCAGGTGGTTGCTTGGTGGGTTGCAGTGCTGGTTTCCTCAACGTTCCACGCATCAAGGGCTCGCATTATGCCATGAAGAGCGGCATGCTCGCAGCCGAGAGCGCTTTGGAGGCTATCAATGCGGATTCACAGTCAACTGCTGGCATCGAGCCCACCAGCTATGCGGACAAGTGAGTTTTTAACACAATTAGCTTATTAACTGATTTTTAATCCATTTCGAATTTACAGAATTAAAGACTCGTTTGTGTGGAAAGATTTGTACAAGGTGCGCAATGTGCACCCATCTTTCCACAATCCTTTGGGTCTCTATGGCGGTCTTGTGCTCAGCGGTTTCTCCATTTTCATGGGTGGTCGCGAACCCTGGACGCTGACTCACGGTCCCCAGGATCACGAATCCCTGAAGCCTGCCAATGTTAGCGAGCGCATCGTGTACCCCAAGCCAGATGGAAAGATCTCCTTCGACTTGCTGTCTTCGGTGGCACTGACGGGCACCAATCACGAAGGCGACCAGCCCGCTCACTTGACCCTCAAGGATGATCGCATACCCGTGGATCACAATCTGGCGATCTACGAGGGACCCGAGCAGCGTTTCTGCCCCGCTGGCGTCTATGAGTATGTGCCCAACGAGGAGGGCGGCAACATGAAGCTGCAAATCAATGCACAAAACTGCATCCATTGCAAAACCTGTGATATCAAGGATCCCAAGCAGAATATCAACTGGGTGGTGCCCGAGGGCGGTGGCGGCCCCGCCTACAATGGCATGTAAGCTGCAATCCTTTAACGAGCTAGAGAGGATTGTTAATTGTACCACGATTGCATTTGATTAGACTGTAAAACAAAAAAAAAACAATGAGAAAATCAAAATTTGCTACGAAATTATTTTAAATGTTTAAGTCCAAAAGTCGAGAATTTGAAGTTGCAATAAAACGTAAACTAGAGTTTGTGAAATTCAGTTGCCAAAAAGGTTTTTATTTAAAAGTTTGCTACTTTTTTTGTTTTGCATTTTTTTTTTGTTTGGTTTTTCTTTGTTTAAAACATCAACTTAATAGGTAAATGTTTATTCCACAATCAATTTTCAAAACCTTTCATATTCAGTGCACGGATAAAACTTGTTTACAATTATATATTCATAATTTTACATATATTCATAATTTATCATTATCTTTTTATTTCGTTTTGATGTTTTTCACCAAAATGGTAACTAATTTTCCTAAACATAATGCTTACAGTTTAGTTGTAAGTTTATTTGAACAGAGATACATCGATGGTTATTACAATATATGTATGTATATATATAATAATAATATCTGTACTCGTAAGTAATATCAATTTGGAGCGCCGTTTTTTATACTATATAGATAACTTAATTATATGCATATCACTTAAGTTGTATATAATTATGTTCTTTCTCTTTGGAAAGCGTTCATCAGGTTTTATAAACATTTAAACGCCATTTCACATAACATATTCCGTACGTATTTTTTTCGCTAGATAATTGTGCCTTATGTGGATCTAATGATGATTGCGTGATAGAACCACAAATAACAGAATAATAAAAGAACATAAAGTATGAAACAAGATTTGGACTATACGAGCATGTGATACATAGTGTATATCAATATATATATATGATAGAAGTACATCTATTTAATGCATAAAGTCTTTTTGCCTTTTTTTCAAACTGGATTTCTCATTAGTTTTAAGGGTGTCACATATATCTAACTCCATACAAACAGTGCATTGTTTTAACATTTATACTTTATAGTAGTAGTAAATACAAACATATTCGAACCGGCTAGAAACAGTTGATTACCAATAGACATTGATTACCATATATCCAATCATCATTTATCAATTATCAATTATTGTGGTCCCATGTGACCATTAAACGCCTTGTAGACGGCCAGCTGTACAGTGCACTGATCCAATCTAAATCGTATATCTATATACTATATGTGTGCGATCTCTTCACGATCTCTTACTCTATTCTATTCAAACCCTCTCTGATGCCAATTTTGTAATTTAGCCTGTTTCAATGATTTTGTACATTATGTGCAGCTCTTCTACTTGAGTTTCCTTTCACTTTATCCAAGTTTCATAATTTCATTTAATTTTTAAAGCTTAGTTTAAATAAATTTGTGTTTTTTTCTTGTATTTTTTAATTTTTATTTTTGTTTTCGGTTGCATTAACTACGTTCTTTAAATAGCACAAATAACACCTGTATTGAAATGTTTCACCATCAAGTTTTTTCCATTTTATTTATCATTTTCAGCAAGTGATCGCTGTTTAACATTTATTAATATGTTTATGTTATGTTTATTTAAGAGGCACTGTTTTTAAGGCAACACTACAGAGTGAAGTTTCATTTACCAGGATTTATGTACACAAAACCAAGGATCATAATACAACCAAGTGTATAGGGGAATTGGAAATATGGAAAAGTCATTTGCAAATTATATGAAAACTCAGTAAAGGGTAAACAAAACATTTTTATACACATAACAATTGTAACACTACATTCAACATTCACTGTAATATTGTATAAGTATATGTATATATATTTTCTTGTTCATTCTTTTTCCGTTCATGGGGGGAGCAATTTGGATGAAATTATTTGTGATTAATTTGCCAAAGTCGAGAAATCATTTCCGACATATTTGACAAATGGGTTTCCGAATAATTGAAATAATCCATTGGGGATTTCTGCAAATGTTTAATGCTTGCCCGCAGATCTCAATCTGTGTCTTAATATCAACTCTACAATCAGTATATATTGCTAGAAAATATGTGACTTTTGCCACTTTATAGTATAGATATATATATATATAACATATATATATACAGTATATATTCTTGTTCTAAAGCTTATTTGTTCTTCTTTTGGGAAACCTGTAAAGTGTAAATGTTTATTGTTTGTGTTCATTTGTTGTGCATTTCGGATCGTACAATTCGGTGCTATATATATATATGCACAGCTGTTAGGTACAATGCGAAATGTACATATGTAAATACTGTTAAATTCTTTGCATATGTTCTTCAATTTTGTTTGTTTCTTTTCTTTTTTTTTTTTGCAATATCTTCTTTTTTTTACTTTTACAATTTGCTGTAGAAAGTGCAACAGGTCATGTTTTGGTAGCGCAAATATTTACAGAGCGCGTTTACCTCTTAAGTGCGAAATACTTAAATAAATTGGGCAAATTGACAAGTAGACAGCCACGCCCACTTCCATGTATGTGTGTGTGTGTGTAGAGTGTAAATCAAAAAAGTAAAATAAACTAATAATGTAATTGTTTTTAATAATTTTATTTAAATTATATTTTGTGTTTGAGTTTTGTTTTTGTTTTACAAACTGCATTTCAATAAATTGTAAATTGTAAATGGTAAAATGTAAAAATACAAAAACTTAAGGCGCAATTATTAGAAACGCTTCAAATCAGAACTCAGAAATTCACTTTAAGTTTAATTACAAATTATGACTTCGTTTTGCTTAGAGAAGAAGAGAATAAAGTCTATCAAATAAGGGCTTAAACACAAGTTACAAGTTACAAATTACAATTATAATTAAATCATCATTTCATTTATTTTCTTGTATTTTTTTATTTTTTTGTTGATTTTGTTTTTCTGCAAACTCGAAACTGAAACTTACAACTTAAGGCATTAAATTAAGATTACAAATTAAAATAAACTGAGTCGTTGAATAAGATATTTATATATAATTAATAATTTGTATTTTTCAAGCTGATAAACCGTATTGATAAATTGCACAATAATTGAATAATGAAAGAAACAAAAAAATAAGATAAAAATTAAAACATTGCGAGAAATGTTTCTGAGTACATTTTTTCGTAAGGGGGTGTGTCTGCCCATGTGTGTGTAAGTGTGTGTGTGTGCTCACAATAACATATATTTATCATATCATATAGTCTGACTTGCATGCTTTACGTATGTTGTATGTTGTAATTGTATTTCTTTCTTTACTTTTTTGCAGTGATCAATTTAGCCTAAAAACCAAATAAAATATGTACATCATACTTGTATGCGTGTGTGTGTGTGTTTCAGGGGTGTGTGTGTTTTGTTGACTTAAAGTTAACATTAAATTGAATTAAACTAAATCAGCTCAACACACTAACAACTAGCTATAATGCTCCTTTCGAGTCGCATCGAGTCGAGTCGCTTTAACAACTCTCTTGCGCTTGCGCTTAAATATTAATTTCAATTTATCATAGTATCATATGTAATTAACTAGCTACGGCTTTCAACGGCTCTTTTTTTTGTTTAGGGGGGTGTTGTTGGGGGTAGTGACAGGGGACAAATATGACACACTTATAGACTTATGTGTGTGTGTGATCTGTATGGGTGTGTGTGTTTGTTTGTTTGTATAATTTAAAATTATAACTATTAACCATACAATGTAGATATACATATATATATTAGATATACTTATTAGCATAAGTTACACATTAGACAATAATTGTAGATATGACACTGTCACTTGTTGTTGCTTAAACTTAAATCAATAACAAAACCTTTCGCTTCCAGCTCGACTTCCCCATAACTATTGCACTGGTCTGGAAACTGTTTTTTGTTGTTCTTCAACTCGATCTTGCTGTTGTTGATGTTGTTGTTGTTGTAGTTGTTGTTGCTACTGCTGCTCGGGTGCATAGCCAACAGCCAAGTGTTGGCCATAGCAATCGTAGCCGCCACGCCCATAGCCAGCCGCACTCAGAAACGTTCGAGTCTCTTTACGCGGTGGCGGTGGCATCATCACCAGATCGTTGTCGCTGCTGTTGCTGTTGCTGCTGTTGTTGCTACTGCTGTTGTTGACTGGCTTCTTGTTGCTGTTGTGATGTTGCTGTTGTGGTTGTGGTTGTTGTTGCTGCTGCTGCTGTTGTAGTAGCTTATAATCGCTTAAGGCGACACCACGTGCCGGCTATGTGCCCCAGCCACCAGATATTCTTGGCCTTTTGTGATTGGGCGCATCATAATCGCTCAACTGTTGCTGTTGCTGATGTTGTTGCTGCTGCTGTTGTTGCTGCTGCTGCTGTTGTTGTTGCTGCTGTTGCTGCTGCTGCACTGCAACGGCAGCGAGACGCACGTCCTGTTCGCTGCTGGGCGCACCTGCGTTTAAGATAATAAAATCTGTTAAACTATTAGTTTGAGCTGTACTGTTTGCATGTGTGTGTGGCACGGGCAGCAGGCGGAGGCTTTTTTTTAGGGGCCAGACGCATCGGCATTCAACGCCTGGCAACGGATTAACAATGTGTGTGTGTGTGTGTTTTGTATGTGTATGCATATGAGTGTTCATGTGTGTGTTGTGTGTGTGTGTGTTACACTCAGTTGAGTTAGTCAAGAAATTAATCAATTAATAAAGTCAGGCAATTAATTAGTTGTCAATTTTGTTTTAGCTTAAATCGAAATTTGGATACAAAAAAATAAAACACAATTTTTTGGAAAAAAGAAAGTATGAGAGACATGACAAAATGATTGATAGCTGGCTGGTTTTTTGAACAGAAAAGAATTGAACGAATTTTGAAGACGAATCATGTGTGTATGGCAAAAGACAAGCTGATAAACAATGTTCGAGAATCGATGCTAAAAATGTTTGTCGCTAGTTTATCAGCTGTCGAATTTGGTGTATCGAGTGCGCTGTGTTTCATTTTGTATGTGTGAAAATGTATGTTTTGTTTGTTGGTTTGTTTGTTTGTTTGTTTTGGCCAATTTACCGGCAAAATTCCATCTAGCATTATGTCCCATAAGCGCGCGGTACGGATATCCATCATACTTATCATGCCCTAAAAATTGTCATATATATTTGTTGTTGTTTTGGTTATTATTATATTTACTTTTAATTATTATTAATTTGTAATTTCGATTTTTTGGGTTTTTAATTTGTTAATAGAACAAACAACGCGAAAAGAGAAATATATGTAATTAAATCACACTCGGCGTATACGTAATATTACATATTAAGTATACGCCGCTTAATACGAGTTTCGTTTTTTTTTTTTAAGGTAGCATTAAAAGACATGCCGCAAAAAGAACAACATTGAACAAAATTAGTAGATATTCAAAAAATTTTCAATTTTGCAAGCGAAAATTTCACAAGGGAAAAAAAGGAAAATTGAAAAACCAAAAGAGTTGAAACGTACCTGGAGTCGGTGTTATGTGGCCGGTTGATGAGGGCCGTGAATTCGGCATGACCAGATGCTGTTGCGAATGACTTAGGACGCTCAAATTGGTGGCCTGCTCTGCGCTTCCGTTCGTTCCACCTCCGCCACCGCCGCCGCCAGGCGCTCCAGTTAATATGCTGGCGTTGTTCAAGTGTGTGATAACATTCGCTGCACTAAGTGAGCCACCTGCACCACCTGCGGCACCTCCGTTGGCTGAGGCATTGCTGCTGGTGCTGCTGCTGCTGGAACCGCTGCCCGTTGAGCCGTTGCTGTTATGCTGATTGTGTCCGCCGCTGGCGGAGAGATCGCGTGGCGGCGACTGTGGCTCCGCCTTGACCTTGATGGGGACGGGTGAGCTGGCGGGCGGCGGTGTGCTATTCGAGACAGCCAAGTGCGATAGACTGCAAGGCAGATTATGATGTTGGTCGCCGTTAAGTGTTTGCCTGCTGGGACTGCTGCTGCTGCTATTCGCCGGGCTCGGGGCCTGGACTACCCACCTAGTGTGCTGCTGGACGAGACCCGAATGCCACTGCGGCAGGCTCATAATGTCCGCGCTCATCGCCCCCGACGACGAGAAATCCTGCGCCCCAAACGAGTAGCTGGTCAGCGCGGGCATCGGTGTCTGCAGCGTCACCACTGGCGTGTTCAGCGACGTCTGGCTCTGACGCTGCTGCAATGCAAAGCACAGAGATGAGGGATTTCATTTGATGGAGGATAAAAGTTAAACTTAGTCAACTAATCTGATTTAAAATATAATATAGTACACTTTAATCTAGAACCATAATTTATGTTCTACTAATAAGCTGTATTTCCTTCAAATTTACTTCACTTTATGTTCAATAATTCATGCATAAATTAATAAAATAAAGTAAATTGTCTGACATCTATAAATCCATTATTTAAATATTTATGACAGTCGTCTTTTTCTATGACATGCTTAGAAAATAATTTATGCATAAAATGTGAAAGTGACTCTTTAAATTCCAAGTCTCATAAACCAATAAATCAATAGCTTCGAACGATATCTTCAACTGAAATTATTACCATACTTAAGCATTTAAAAAACTGTAATAATAACAACAGCTTGTACTGTACTGATGATCATATTTGAATATTGAAGAATTAGCTAAAATAGTAATATATTTATCAATAATACATTTTGTATTTTTTCAACTATGTTTGGCAAGATTTAAAACTTATAAATTTATCTTATAAATTGCTGAATTTCTTCATTAAAAGTTTTTATAACTAAGTTTTTGTTCAGTTGATAGAGTTACTATTTAATGCTAATGAAGTCAACAATCTATACTTATGTAAACTAAATTTAATTCTTGAATCGAATTTTAAAATGACAAATTAAAAACACTAAACTGAATTAAATTAAATATGCAAAATACATTAAACATTTCTAACAAGTATCTTATAAGTTGCTGAATTTATATTTATAATGAGTTTATTCCTTATGTATCTTTATAATTAAGTTGTTCTTGCTAATGAAATTGCTTCGTTTACTTATTTTGATATACTAAATATATCGCTATTAAACCAAGTTTAATTACGGCTGACTTTGTAAACTCAACCGACTGACTGCATTTGAGTTAAGGTAGCAGAAGTTTTCTTTGCATAATCTTTAAGCTGTTAGCAAATAAAGAGGTAATGTTTTGGTATTGTATTGAACTTACATCTGCATAGGCAACATCCTCCGCTGTCGCCGACATGTTTGGCGCTATGGTGGGCGGTATAACGACACGCAAATTGGAAGCTCGTCCATTCTGGCTACCCGGCGATTGCTGTTTAATGGGCAAATGATGTGCTGCAAAAACGGGGTTTAATTGTTTAATAGATTGCTCTGAAAATTGTAGGCTATCAATTGGATGGATGTGTGGGGGGAGAGGCAGTCAGGGGGGCGTGTTGTCCATTAAATAATTTTGCTAACTAAACTAATTGTACGTATTGAATGTGTGTGTGTGAGTGTGTGATTATGTGTGTGTGTGAGTTGGGGAATAGGGAGTAAGAGTCTATTATGAATATAGTCATTATGCCCACCTATGCCAGGACTGGGACCTGGACTGGGTGATCCCACAAGCGGCGAATGTGAATGTGGATAACCGTTTGACATCTCCAACATGGTACCCGATGGATAGACTGATGAATGAAATATATAAAGAATATATAGATATGCAACAGTTAAATAACTTTATCACCATACGCGCGATTGGCAAGTACACGAAATACACAACAAACGAATGGCAGGCAAAAAATGGTTAGCGATTAGATTAACCAAAACGAAACGAAACGAAAAACGAAAAAATGGAAACTTGAGAATGTAGTTTCCAAAAATAGTACTTAAATATATATTGTTAGAATCGCGGTTAAGTGTCTAAACGAATTGTGCATGCAATAAATCAAAATAAGGTAGGGGAAAAAACACAAGACAAGAAATCTAATTAAAAGAATGTGAAACCAAAACAGTAACAGTAAGAGAAACAGAAACAGCAACAGAAGTAAATGAAAATTGTGCACCCGCGACACTGTACTAACTTATTAAGGACATCCCACCTGAATCCGTCTCCGAACTCGATGGACGTGGGCTGATGTTTGTGTGGGACATTTGTGGGCTGGCCTGCAGCAGATTCTCACCGTAGGAGCCGGGCACTGGCACCGAAACTGGCAGCGTGTAACTCGTGTTGGGCATTGGTCTATTCGGTGCACCTCCGCCACCGCCACCGCCGCCTCCGCCGCCACCACCGCCCGTGACACCGCCAATGGCGATTTGGTTGCGCTGCATCATATTTTGAAATTCCTCGTCGATCTTATTGTATTTGGCTTCGGTGCGCGGGGTGAGCGTGTAATCGGCCTCCGCTTCGGGTGAATCCGGTGACATGACGCCGTTTTTGTTCTCCTTCTGCGAATACGAGAGCGACAGAGAGAGTGAGAACAAAATAAGAGATTGTTAAATTGCTGGGTTAAAATGAGACGGGGGCAAGTACTCGTAATTGGCCGAGAGAAAGAGAGAGAGAGAGAGCGAGAGGGGAAGCTTGCTTTGGCACTTGACACGTCGCCGCTCTGTTGATGTGCTAAATTATGTAAATCTTGTCTACGCTCTGCACGGCATTAACATTACAAAACAATTTAAAAGGCAGCAAACAAAAGACAACAGCAACAGCAACGGCAACGGCGACAATGTCGCATTAGAAATGCAAAATACATTGGCGTCTATGGGTTCTACTTCATCTCACTCTTCCCGCGTCCTTTCCCATTGTTGCCAGAAGCCCAAAACTAAGTGTTCTTCTTGCTGTTGCTGTGGTTGTTGTTTTTGTTATCTGTGTTTGTTGCTTTGTTTGTTTTCCGCGTGGCTGCTGCGCTTTTCTTTACAGCTCACTTGAGCACTCATAATTTCATGCAACTGTCAGACGCAAGATAAATCCCGATAACTCGCTCCAACAAGTAACGAGTGTCGGGCATTTATTTATCGATATGCATATTACAACAACGAGTTTAAAGCGACGAGTAATTGCTTGTTGATTGACGTCAGAGTAGCGTGACAAATTTCAAATAAAAGTCACGCCAACAAATTTAAATATTTGTTAATTAATTTGTAGAAAGTTATTGTATATAACGCTTGGTTAATAACCACACGCTAATGCAGGCCATTTAACCAATTACTTTAATTTATAAATTAATTTTTGCTAACGAGTAACTATTAATATTTTGAAAATATAAATTTTCTTCAAATTTTAAATTACAAAAATCTCGAAGAATTAAAACACGGCAACGATTATTAAAATATGTTTACATTAACTTCTAATATGTAACAGATTTAAGAAGTTAATAATCATCAGCGAGTGTAAACAATCGAGCAATTCTCAATTCCTATAAATATTATTTTTGTGGCAAATTTTAAATTAAGAAATTTATAAACTGCATCGAATGAATTTTAAAATATATTATATTTTACATTAACTTTTTTTATGCAAAAATTGGAAGATACTTGATCATTAGAGAGTGAAAACGAACGAGTAACTATCAATTCTTTTACCAATTTTTAAATGAAAAGTTAAGAGAAGTTTAACGAACGATTTAGAATATCTTTTTTACACATTGACTTGGATAAACGAGGATTTAAGTAGTGTATTCAAAAGATAAACTGTTAACTTTTAACGAGTCTTTTCTTTTAGAGCGCAGACTAATGTTACAAATGCCAAACGTAATTAATATGTTCAACGAGTAGCGAGTTCACTTACCTCAATTATGTTCTTGTTGGTGAGCGATTCGTGTGGCTCATTGTATTCGGTGTACTTGAGCAGCACCCGATCCATATCGGTGCTGGCATACTGATACAGCTTGTTGCTCGACGAGAAGATGATCAACGCGATCTCGCAGTCACAGAGCACTGACAGCTCGTAGGCTTTTTTCATAACGCCGAACTTGCGTTTGTTGAAGGTCACCTGAGGAATAAATGGGAGTTGGGGGGGGGGAGGATAAGAAAGGAAAGTTTACAAAACTGTTTTCGAATTGCCTGCTCAAATATTTATGTAATTAGAGGCTAGCCTCTTGGTACACTACTAACAGCGATTGGTAATGAATCGATTACGGCCAAGTCAAGGCCAAAAGACACAAGTTATTGTCGTGTGCGAGTGTGTTAAGGTGTGTGTAAGCGTGTGTTCTTGACGCTGTTCATTTTGTTGTCAGTTATGACGCGTTTACGACTTGGTTAGGCATTAACCTTTACGATGCCGCAAATGTCCTTTGCCTGGTCACGCACATTGGCATCGAGTGCTTCGTATCGAATCAAAAGCAACAGTTGCAAATTTGTAGCACAAAGTTGAGAGTAACATACGTGTATATAGTATATCGGAAGTAGTTGTCTTTGAGTATATAATTAACGGAAATTAAAGTAACTCAAATCGAAATTAATGAGCCAGATACTTAAGGCAGTTTATTTATAGTATTATATTTTTGTTTATAAGCTAAAAATAAATGCAGTTGGCAGATTATGAATCTAGCACTCGATTTGTGCTTGAAATAAACCAATCAAATGTAAATGAACTGACTCTCAGCTAACCAATGTCCAGCTGGGTGTGTGAATGCCTTTAACGGACATTTTATGGGCTTCTTTTGTAGCTCGAAGTCGAAGTACGTTGGCTTTTTAATTAATAAAGTTGAAGAAGCATTTCTATGGAAGCGACAACACACTCGAACGCATGAAAGCCAATAAAGGCATGCAGGCTCTGATTAAATTAAGTATACGCAGCGTTTAACTCACCTGTCGATTGCGCTCGTCGGTGATGCGTGAAATTTGAATTTTTTTGCGACCCATGGCAACAGATTCCGAATCAGATTTGATGCTCGAATATAATAATAATGATGATAGCTATTCCCCTTAGCACGTCTTCGGGGTGTAGTTGCTGTTCTTCTTCTTCTGGTTGTTGATATTCAGGCTGTTGCTGCTGCAACCGTTGTTGTTGTTGGTAGGAAGATGCCTTAGTCCTGCTTATTTTAGGTGTTGTTGTTGTTGTTGCGGCAGATGTTGGGCATATTTAATACACATATAATGTACCTTCTCTCTCACTTTCTATATTTCTTTGTATATAATGGCTCTGTATATATATAAATCTGCTGGACGGTTTCTCGAAAACGGCAAATGTTTGTATTTGTTTTTGTTTGAATTATTATTATTGTTGTTTGCAGTTAGTGATTGTTGTTGTTCCTTTATGTTAAATAAATATGTTGCTGTATAAAGTGTTCTCAGGTATCTGCAAAGAATGAAAGAAATTGAAATTGGATGTTGAGTAACCATGTGGACAACTTAAACAAAGCGCATCCTACGATGAGCAATCATATCATATTAGAAAGAAGAAGAAAGAGCGAGAGTAACCGAACGAAGCTAAGGGTTAACCCACTTAGTGGCTGACTTCAAAGAGGATGCCCCGAGTCAGTGGCAGCCATTGAGCGAGCAACTTGTTGACGCTTCATTGGCCACGTGCCGAAAGTTCAATGCACCTCCCAGTCAGTCACTGTACACAACACAACACAGCACAATGTGGTCCAGTCCAATGGTGACCCATTTATGTTGTTGTCTCTTGTGTGTGCTTTATACTATGTGTGTGTGGCCTATTAAGGGCATTACTTGGGTTAATTTATGTGCTGCTGCTGCTGCTGCAGAGAGTGACCATTAGAAATCCTTTTGTAGGCTACTTTTTACCTTGGCTATTCGCCCTTCATTGAACGCAGTTCGCTGGACACGCTCTCACGCGTGATTAGCGCCATTTCCTGCGCACGCTTTGATGTCCTTCAGGTGCCCACGCAGCACACACACATACAGTAACCACACACACACACACACACACAACTGAAATCAGTAGGCTCCAAAGAGCACTTCAAACTCAGTGGATAGCTGTCCACGTTTAGTACATTATTTATTCATCAAAGCAGAAACAAATTACAACACAAAAAAAAAATGATAACAAAAATGTGTGCATCAAACTTTTCAAAATAACAAAAACTTGTTTGTTTGCTTTAAAAAGAAAAACAATAACAAACCAGAAAGTATGAGTGCAGGCAATTTTATAAAGCGAATAAATTCCAGAAATAAATTCTGATGAACTGCATATTAATGGCAACTATTTGCCAACTAATTGTCAAAAATGATGCCCAAAGTGCGTGGGCGATGATGTGCTGACAAGTTATGCTTAAAATGCAATTAAAAGTAAATAAATAAAATGAATTTAGAAAGTGAAAATATAAATAAAATTCGGTTATACATAGCTTGTAAGAATCATATTCAAATTAAACGCTGTTTATAATATTTCTATACTTTATTTATTTGCTTGCACATTCAGCTAATATACCCACTGTGCAAGCGCTCCATTACAGGATATAAAAGAATAAAAGACGCCTGTGGCTACTGTCAAGGCACGTGGCTGCAAAACGCGAGCTACTTCTCAGTGTCTGCCGTATGAGTGTGTGTTTGTGTGTGTCTCTTTGTGAACGTGTTTGTGTGCTCTCTGTGTGTGTGTGAGTGTGTCTGGCTGTGTAAACATGGCAATTCTTGTTGCTCGCCACGCTACGCTACGCCACGCAGGTCCAGGCACGGCGGGAAAGCGCAAATTTCCGAGTGCGAGTGCCGGAAATCGAGGCAGATGAATTTCAATTGCTTCTCCCGCTCGCTCGCTTGCTTGCTCGCCTGTCCTTAGTCGTTATTGTCCTTTTTGTCGCCTGTGTGTGAACTGAGAGCTGTGAGCGCTAGCCTGGCTTGTTTGTCCTCCGGCCAGGGCAACTTTGCTGCCTTGGCAACGTTTGCTTAGAAATGAGTTCGCCTCACGCAGCAACAGCAACAACAGGAACAACAATACGGATATCAACGACGTCCTACGCAATATGTTTCAGCTTTCAACCCTGGACTGCCTTACAGCCTGCTTTATTGGGGGGTTAGGAAATTGGGGTTGGGAGTAAACTCCACGTGCTGGCAACCTTGACGTACAGCCCTCGATTTCAAAAAGGAAAAGCGAATAGGAACAAACAACAACAACGAATAGGAACAACAACAAAAGCATTGCATGGCCCAAAAAAAAAATTCGATACGAAAAATGATTATCTGGAGCGTGCGTGCGTTTTGTATATGTCATTATTGAAATAAAAGATATATGTGTGGAGGAGTTAGGCGGAAGACGAACTTTGAATCGATATCGTGTATCGATAATGCACAGATGACGCTGCGATCCCAGATAAAGTATAAAAACCACAACGAATGGCAAATAGTTGCTCACACACACACACAGTTTCGGTTAGTCATTGCTTAAGTAGTTTACTTGGCAAAGTTCTGTGTATGGAATTCGTCATATGTGCATATTACACATACGCAGAGTTGACAAAGGCGAAAGCAATTAAAACTCCAAGTGACAAATCGAAAGGACACACACAACACATAACGTATACGTAATGTGATATAAGCTCTCACACACACTTTTCTGTCATATTTGGTTTAAATAGTTGAGCACACAGTTTAGCGTCCATAGTTAATTAAAACATCCCAAAAAAAGTTGCTACTAATTAATGGCCAGCAATCATGGGACATTTAATCCGGGCAAATATTGACACTAATCGACAGATTTGATTCGATTTGATTTGTTTGCTGTGCCGCCGCCTCAACATCGTCATCGTCATCAACATCATCATCATCATGCTGACATCTTCTGATCGAACACAAAGGAAGCATTGATATGGGTACCTTGATACCGCAACATTTAACCACGGGCTGCACTTCCCCATCGCTGAGTAAGAACTGAGGCAACTCATATTTTTAGTGTAAAGACGCCGATAAATGTTGACCTCAAGTTACTTACACACACACTTAAGTGTAACCAGATGCACACACACATTACACACATGCATACGCATAACAAATGGAAGCTCAACCTATAATTATCGTGATAAGGACCCGCATTGAAGTTGAAGTCGCAGTCGAAGTATCGAAGTAAACGACGACAACGGAAACAAAGAGAAATGCGTCATTGAACAGCACGAAACATGAATAATTGAAGCTGCTTAGCGGTTAGCACTTGGTGCGGAGGGAAGGGGACGATGAAGTGGGTCTTGAGGCGTCGCTTAGCAGCTAGCAATTAAAGCTTTTTGTGTATTATACAACTTGGCATGCGTAATGCACAACACACACACACACACACATTCACTCATTTGATACGCTAAAAGACGTTAATTAAAATGTGCTAAAGACTCGAACTCAACCGAGCAACGCAAATGCAATTTGATGCGTTGCTCGACAGGTAAAGCAAGAGATATTTGAACACATTTCAAAATAGACTCGCATTTCCCCCACACACTGAGAGCTCCATCAGCTCTGCAGGCTTTGAATAGCATACTTATGGGCGTTTGCTTAATGGCAAAGCAAATGCCAAGGAATTTAAAGAGTATTTTCTAATATTAAATGTACATTATATGCTTAAAGTTGCGTACAAGTCAAACAATTGTTTTAGCAAAATAATACATACTGTTTTACTTTATTAAACTGTTTTAAAAATACTACATTTATAGTGAAACATGTATAAATACTTTATCTACGTATACGCAATATTTTAGTTAGAGCGTAATTGGTTTTATATGTTAAAAATCTCCATAAGTTTGATGCCCCAAAACACTTGTTTAATGTCTAGTCGAATATATGTATGTGCGTATACTTCATATACGTATACGCAACATTCTTACTCAAGAGTATATATTTATTAGCTTTATTACATGTTTAAATGAACATAAAAGTCATAAGTTTATTGTTGAAAAAAAAAATCATAGTTAAATACATATCTCCTTCTACTTTATTTACGTATACGCAATAATCATGTTAAAGAGTATTTTCTATTGCATGTTTAAATAAACATAAAAGTTAAAAGTTTGTTGTTAAACAAAAATGATAGTAAAAAATGTGCGTATACTTCATCAACGTATGCGCAATATTCATGTAAAATAGTTCTCGAATAACTATAATATTATTTTTTTTTGGTATTTATTACAGTTTTCTGTTTTTATTTCCTTTCTAAAAGTCATGTTCACAAAGTGAAGTGCGCTTTATTGCAGTTTGCATTAGTTTAGTGTTGGCTGGAAAGCGAAATTTATGATGCAATGAATTCCATAAACTACAGCCAATGACTTTTAAGATTTTCACTTTTGTTTTGTTCAAGTTTGCTGTTGTTGTTCATTGCTTTTGGCCACTTATCGATGCGAGGCTCTTATCGAAATCTGCATTTGCCGCAGCCGCAAATGCTGCTGCTGCGACTGCGGCTGCCACTTGCCACTTAGCGGCCACCATTTGACTGGCCAAGCCGATTAGATAGTCATTCACACGCTTCAAGTGCTTGAACAGTCAAAAAAAAAAAGTGGGATAGCAAAAGCTATAAATCAAAACGACACGTCACAGCCTTGTACAAGTGTGTGAGTACCAAAAAAAAAAATAAATAAAAAAAAGTGCTGTGCTGGGCAGGTGCACAAGTGAGTGCTAAGCACAAAGAAGGCCCCGAAAAAAAAGCGTTGTTTGCTAATTGCAAAGCAAAGTGACGTCGTTGGTGTGTTGGCAACCATCAGCTAATCAACCCGGACATGGATAGAATGGCAATGCTGCTTCTGCTGCTGCTTCTGCTGCTGTACTTGTAAACGTGTGAAGGAAAGTGTCTCGCCTGGGGTCATAACTTAACACAGTTTGTTTTGCATAGACAGCGCGACAATTAACCATTTGCGGTTGCAGTTGCAAGTTGACTGGGTCAGCAACGTGTTGGCGTATGCCACTTGAGCACAGCCAAAAGAAACAAGCCACAAAACACAAAGCACACAAAACAGTCAGCCAGCCAGGCTGGCAGGAAGGAAGGAAATTAGCGTCTGAGAGGAGAAAAGGATGCGCGCCTTAGATGTTTGTTGCACGTTGTAGGCATGTGTGTCAAGACTTGTTATCACAGTAGTTTTCGTTGGCAATTAGAAGCTTGCCGACGACCGCAGCAACATTTTGCGCCATTTTAATTGGCCCAAAAGACGCGGGCCACAAAGTGCAACTAAGTCGCAGTCACCTCACAAAAGATGTATGCACAGATCATTAGGCAATTGGCCAAAAAATGAAAAAATTATATGTGTATGAGTGTATGCGTCCAATTTGTAATTAATTTGCATTGAATTAAATTGAGGAAGTTTGTCATCAAGATGACTTGAATTGAGTTGAGTTTTATTAGCAGCGTTGCGGAATTAATTACGCACTCCCAGCGCATTTGATTAGCAAGTAATTCTCATTCTACGAATTACCGCAACATTTTTTAATGTAAACGAGGATGCAAAAGTAATATAAGCAAAAATTGTGTTTGCTAATTAATCCTTAATATTTTGTATGCCATAAACAATAATTGTAATTAAAATATTTGATATAAATTAAGGAACGCAAAATAAGGGAATTTCACGTGTCTTTGAGATGTTTTGTATGACGAATTTCATGCGCTAATTAATCTCTAATATGAGATGCTATGAATGTTTATACGCAAATTCATTAGATGATTCATTAAATGATTTTGTTTGGGTTTCGTGGTTTTCTTTTGGTGAAACATCTTAAATTAATACCATTAAATGTATCGCTTGCAATTAGCAGCAGTTTGTTATCGCTGTTGTTGTTGCGTTTGCTTTTGTTACGATTTACTGTAAGTAATTTATTCAAATTTTAAACTTTTCCGTATTATTTGGATGAATGAACTTTAGCTGAGTTGTTGGGAAACCAGTTCGACAATTGAAGCTGCTTCTGCTTCGGCTTCTCACTCTCAGCGCAGCATTTGACATGAGACAGACACAAACACAAACACACACACACACACTCGCAATTGGAGAGACCTTTCATAAATTTCATTTTTATTGCAGCAACAAAATAAAATAAATAATTTTTGTTCCCTCTCTTAAAGTCGTTTTAAATACTTGAATTTATGAACACGTTTGCAAACAAAAAAATGCAATTGAATTCATTGCAATTATTTTGTAAATGCTTCGTCGTCTTTTTGGGAGTTTTTGCCTTTCGCTCCGTTTTAGTTCGTCTCGAAATCTCTCGCCCACAAAACTCGCTCAGCAAGAGATTAATCAACTGGCTCTGATCGGGTTTTAGGGTCTGTCTCTGCTCTGAGAATTTGCGTTAATGCGAGACACTTTGACACTCACATCTGACGATTTGTTATACTCGTAAATCCAACTTAATTAACGCCACGCGCAACGTCGCGTTTTAAAACGCACCCGAAACGCCTCATTTGCGGCTGCCATTGAGCCGCATCAAAGGCGGCAATACATTTCCTTTTAGTTCCGCTATTTGTTGGCATTTTTGGGATAGTTTTGCACAACTGAAATTGTATCCTCAAATACAAAGTTGTTGAAATTCAAGACAATATGAAGAAGGGAATTTCGACTGATGGATTTTTTTTGTGGGGTAGTTGACAAGGAAGAAGTCTTTAATTGAATTGAAAACCTTTAACATTACTTTTAATATTATTTTAATTATTATTTATTATTATAGGCGTATGTTCCAAATTCCAAAGAATTCCTATATTTTAGTTCTCATAAAGAATTTATAATTATTATTGGTTTAAGGATTTAATAATTACAAGGAAAAAGATACCGATTGAATTGTTAAATTTCAAACTTATAAAATTACTTTTATATTTTATTACAAATCATATTTTATTAAAGATTAATTAATTTATAAGATTACTAACAAATACAAATTATTTTATATTATATTAGATTCATATTTTTGAAGTACTCTAAAAATTCTAACTATAAAATTCTTCAATGTTTTCATGATTATTTAATTTCAAACTTAATAAGTCATTTTTTTTCTATCTTAGTATAGATAAAATAGCTTTATGCTGATCTAAAAGTTAAGACGCCATAGTTTTTATTTCTTTTTATCTGTAAGCACAATTTAATTGAATGCGTGTGTCTATGTTTTGCAATTGCAAACATTTTTCAATTGCATTAACAATGATTGATAAGCAGAGTCAAGGTTTCTGCTGCTTCTTGAAGAAGAAAAAGAAGCGTCCTATGCTCGAAAATGAGAAACACTTTGGACTGTTGCTCTATGTAATCATATCTTATCTGTGCCGAAAGGTATGAAACTGAGCATGAAAAGAGAGGCGGAAGAGTGTACAAAATAAACAAATGTGCAAAAAAGAAAAAAAAAAAACAATAAAGACGAAATCATAATAATAATCATTAAAATGTGACACAATCGCAGCAACCACAAAAAAAAAAAACGAAATACAACAAATTCATAAACTGAAGAACAATCATTAAATACATATATTGTATATATATATATATTCTATATAGTATATGCGAACACCATTTGTTTCGGGTACCTTTTCGCCCGCTATGATAAGGCCCAGTCGAATAACTCTCCCTCTCGTTTCAGATAGTGCTGTGGCAATCACAACAACAACACCACCAACAACAACAATAACAATCCTTATCTAAATAATTTGTAGAGCGAAAAAATTCGATTGCAAATTTTCGCTGTTATCACACAAAACAGCGAAAGCAGTAAAAACGCAAACACACTTCAAACTTTTTGCCAAATTATTGATTGATAAAAATAACAAATACGAAAAAAAAAACAAAAACTAAAAATACCAAAAAATAAAATTAACTTCGTTTTGCTCGTTTTTAATTTTGGTATTTATTTATTTACGTTTTTTTTTCTGTTTGCCTTTTCTGTGTTTGCTTTTCATGCGTGTGTGTGTGTGTGATACGATTAGCACTCAGCTTGAGGCCTAGGGCAAAGGTTTTGTCTTTGTGCCCTGCACGAAAACCCCGCTGACTGGTCAGCAGCCACCTTACCACCCCACCCCCCAAATGCCACCACCAACGGCGATTGTGCGCTATCAGATGTTGGTTATCTGTGGGAGATTAAATAACATTTCGAATATGCCGAGACATCGAGGAGCAAAATGTAGTAAAGTTCGTTTGAACTAAGGCGACAAACTTCCAAGAAGTTAAGCTCAAGTTTCTGGAAGTCAAATTTGCTGCTGTTTGCTGTGATGAGTTAGCAGAATAGTTTACAGACTGTTTACTGTTTACAATTGTTAAGAAAAATAACAAAATAAATATAATTTTGTTGTAAATAACAATCGAATATATAATTAGTTTCTAAAGCATTTAATTTCATTATTTTCAAGTCATTCAATTTCGTGAAATACTTTATAGACTAGTTTAAAGTAAGAAACTAATTTCAAAAGCCCTGAAATTTCTCAGTTCTTATCATCGGCATCAATTCATTCAATTCCTTGACAATGGTCATCTATAAATTATAGAGAACTGTCTACAATAGGTGTCGAGCTGTAGGAAACAGAACTACTTGGAAGTGCAATGCCTCATCAGGGCTCATGCCTCGGACAGTTGATTTGTGATAAGGGAAAGAAAAAACACAAAGTGAGTGTGGCAGATTTTTGCATGGCATTTAAAAGCCCTGCAAATGCAGCAAAGCAAAGAAGCAAACAGCAGCGCGGACAATTATCAGTCGGACAATTATTCAGTCATTCAGTCAATAATTAAGTCAATCAGTTTGCCAATCGTTCAGTTTTGCGAGGAGCAACAAGAACTACATGCAAGAACTGATAACGTGTGTGAAGCAGTGGAAATGGATTTGAACTTCGTTAAAAACATACAAACAAACACACATAAGAATATGTTTATGTATGTAACTGTAAGTGTATTGACAGCTTATCAGTTTGGCAAAAGTCTACACACACACACACACGCTGGAACTGAGCAGATGTTTGTGTGTGTGTGTGTGTGTGTGTATCTGTGGTTTGAAACATTTTGAGCATTAAATGCAAAAAAAAATATGAAGAATAGAAATTCATAAGAAAAGTAAAAGGCGCGATATAAATTGGCACGTTATTGTGCGTGTGTTAGCTTGTGTATGTGTGTGTGTGTGGGTGTATGTGCGTGTGTTTGTGTTTGTGTGTATTCTATATCAATACAAAATTTGATTGCAATGTTAACTGATAGACACGATGACGTCAGATGGCGGCTAATAAATGAAGTAACTCGCTTCGCTGAGAACGTCACGAACTTCTTAGTTTCAACAATTTTGGCAATAATTTCAATGTAGTATTTCTTATAGGCCACTTACATGATTTACAATCTTTGAAATTCCACTTTAATTGAGCAAAGAGGTTTTTCTTTTCTCTTCTTTTTCTTTAAAAATGTCTCGAAAAATGTGCATACAAAATAAATTGTTTTTGTATAATGATAAATCGTTCAGCTTTGTGTTATTGTTTCACGATTTTGTTGTATTAAAATATTTTTTCAAAATATGTATTTTATTTTATTCTTTTTGGCAAACAATCACACACACACACATAGTATTGTTTTTAATTATTTGTTGTGTGTTTGTTGAAATTGATTTCGAAATGTTATAATTGTAAATATTTATAAACAAGAAGTCGCGATAGGCGAAACAAACACAACGGGTTGATGCGAGGGTCGGGGTGGGCGAAAGCCTCGCGAAATAAAAGTTAAAAATAAAATGTTATAAGTGGCATATGCATTGTTTTTTTTTTTTTTCTCTGTTATTTTTAATTTGTAATTATTTTTAAATGTTGTGCCTTTTGTTTGTTTGAAATGTATTTTTGGAAATAGTGGACGTCAAAAATTGTTTATAGATTGGAGTATAAATAAATTATTGCGCGCAGCGGCATAATTTGCCTCATTTGCTTGCTTGCCACCTCTTTTACTATTATATTATTTTTTTCTTCGTTTTTATTATTATTTATTTATGTGTGTTTTTCTCGGGTTGTTTGGTATTTATTTATTTTGGGCTTTTCTTTGCTTATATTATTTTTTGTGTGTGAGTTGTATTTTGTATTTGAAACAATCGCGCAAGAAAACGCGGCACAAACGCGAACGAAACGCGGAGATCTGAGAACTAAAGAAGCGGCGTTGCGAACGCGTACGAACGTACTGACGGATACGCCGAGCCGTTGACGTAGTCGCACGGCCCACCAGAGACACACGGATACGGGAATGGTATCTATCGGTATCGGTATCGCTTCACGAGTGCGCGTGTGTGTGTGTGCGTCGCTGTGTCTGTGTAGCCTCGCGAATGCAGTGAGGATGTCGAATGAATCTCGTAATATTCGTTTTGTGGCGAACGAACGTACACACTCGCACACACTCTCACTCACTCACACATGCACACTCACTCAGAATGAGTGGGCAAAAGCTACACGGGCATTCTAACGGTGCCTCTGCCTGTGTATTGGTGCAACAGATTTCTGTTTTGTGTAACAAAATATCACGCATACACTCTCAAACTCACGCTCTGTACGTTCGCTCAATCTCTCTCTCACTTGCTTGCGTTCTTTGTGTGCTTGTCCCGTTCGCACGTTTCGCTCTCTTATCGCTCTGACTCGCTTGCTCGCCCGCATTTGCTTGCCAGCACTGTTTGCACTCAGGAGCGCGCAGGCGCTTTGCATTTGAGTGCATTTGTCACGATTAACTTTTCCACTCGAAACGAAAGCAAAAGCCTCACAAATCGACCGTCGTTCGAGCGAGGAGTAGAGGCAAACAAGAAACATATGGTTTTTGTTTGCGCTCACTCAACCACACTGACACACACACGCACACACACACATACAGAACAGCCGTTCGCTGTGCTGCGTTGTTGTTGTTGCTGTTCATCTCCAGCAGCAACAGTTATTTTTCTGAAATTCCTTTTGCGGCTCACTTCGATTGCCACGCACCTGCCTCTCACCTCCCCCCTTCACGTTGAAGCTCTCTCTTTCGCTTTCGCTCTCGCTCTATTGCCTGCTCATAAATGTTAATTATCCATTTTGATGTACAGCTGCCTCCCAAAGGGGCCACCCCACTCATCTCCTCCCCCCCGCTCGTTGCTCGATGCCTTGGTTTTCTCTCTGTATCCGTATTCGTAGTGCTACTTGGTAGTAGCTTCGCCTCTTGGCCACCCTCTCCCTTCTGACGCTCTATCAAATTCGAGTGCGAGTGTGAGTGTGAGTGCAAGTATGTGTGCGTTTGTCTGTCTGTCCGTCTGTCTGTTTGTCCGTCTATCTGTCTGTCTGTTTATTTATTCGACTCTCGTTTCATTCAGTTTTCCTTTCATTCTTTCAGTATTTTCTGTTTTTATTTTTTTTGCGCTTCTGTCATGTCACCGAACGCATTGTCCTTGTTTTTTGGGCCCACTCTAGAGTGCTTTAGGCATGCTTCCTGACGTTGCTTCAGAAAAACTTTGTTAACCTGCGTGTGGCAGCATAAAAAACACTGGCATTACAATGTGACCCACAAGGCACTAAGAGTGCTTCAGGTTCATTCACGAATTCATAAATTCAATTTACCCTATAAACGTTTTTTAAATACGTTACCATCAATTGAAATACATGAAAATACAAGGAACAAACTAAAATGTTAACTTCTTTGTGATCCAAGGAAATCATTTTGTTACGATTAAGTTGATTTTCAAGTGGAATTTCTTATACGATTAATTGTTGATGATTAATCTAGGCAGTTTTTGGAATAAACCCTAAACTATTGTTGAAAGGAAATCAAGAAATAAATTCCTATTGCCTTAAGTAAAGTTAAGTATTTTGTTATATAAACAATGCATCTAATATGTCAAGGTATTGACAAATGGAAAACACATAGAACTCAATTAACCTTCAATAGAATCGTATAAATGTGAAACGGGCTCGTGTTTGGTGACAACCATTAGTTAGCATGCAACACATTTAGGGTACAAATAGTCCGACGTGGGTTCAAGGTGCAACAACCATATAATTTAAAATTGAGGAGAACTTGCTCAAGTTACCAGCTAATGGTTAAGTGGATATATTGATTGCTGGTTAAATATAAATCACAATAACTCATCAAATTGACCTATGGCCACTTCAAAAAAACAGTTGACTGCTCGACACTTTCTCTCACACGCTTAGTACTTCTTCACAAAGTTGGTATTTTAATATACCGATCTTTTCCTGTTCTATAAAGATCCAAGTCTGTACCTGCTGTTGGTGATATTTCAGCGGCAGTTTACTTTACGAAATTCTGCAAAAAATCACGCATCGTCACAAGAAAGTTTACATTTACGACTTGCGAAGGGGCGCCACACATTGTTGCAGCCACGAATGCGCAAAGGCGGGGGAGTGAAGCAGTTGTAATTGCAACATGGGAATGCAAATGTTGCGTTTGACCTCGAAGCGGCATCTGCAACTGCAACGTGCGTGTGTCCTTGTGACTTTTAACACCCCTGATGTTGATGGTAATGTTAATGTTAATGCTCAGACTCAGACTCAGATGCTGATGGCGACAACTGCCAGTCGAAGTCGACGTTGTTGTCGTTGTTGTCGCCTTCTGCAGTTAATTCAATAAAATGAAACGCCGGTCGCATTTCGCGCATGTTCATGTCCAGAGTCAGTTCGGCGTAGCCGTGCAACATAGCCACACATGTGCAACATGCGGCAGGCGGCGACACATGCGCACTTTTGTGCCTGGCAATGTGTTGAGTCCGACTTTTGAATGCATTTGCCCTGGCACTTAACCGCTTTTCCTCAGTATTCTCGCTCTGCCTCTCTCTCTCTCACTCTCACTAAGCGCGGCTGCTTTGCATTTGTTGTGCGTGTGTGTGTGTGTATGAGTGTGTGTTGTCTTTGGCACCACGCAGGGGTTTCTACAACGTCGCACCCCAACCAAGATCAAGTCGAAGACCAACAACAGCAATAAGAATAAGTACAAGCCACGTGTTGTTTTTGTAACGCTGCGTAGGTAGTTTTTTTTTCTCTTCTTCATATAATTCATTCAAATCGTCTCGCTTTGAACGCTGTTGTGAGTTGCAGTGGCTACAAGCAAGCCTTTAGAGTTCAGCTGTTTCCAATTGTTACCTACCCAAACACTAAGATTATATAGACTAGAGTATCGATCACTTCTATGACTCCTTAGCTTTTATATTCTATCCTTTAATAATCATTAACTTAACTGTCTCAAAGTACTCAGAACGTTATTACAATTATATTTCTTAGCTATTAAAATAAATATTGGATTTTATAAAGATATCATTTAAATTTAAGAGTCCTTTAAGTTAATCTAATAATCCAATTTCACTTATAGAAACTGTTGAATTAGTTTTCATTTCAAACAGAGAATTGTTGATTTAATTTTGTTCTTATTTTGTCGAAGTTTTAATAACAATTTTTCCTAAAGCTAAGATATTAAAAAAGAATCTTTCTACAAAAATTCTAAACCAAAACAGGATTGATTTAAGAATTTTAAATTGGAAAACGGATGGTGTGGGGTTTTCTGAGTTTTCTGAATCTTTTTAATAGTTCGTTTTAAGCGATATTTTAAATTATATTTCATATTCAACCAATGCTTTTGAGAATGCTTAATTTTATACTATATTAATTCCCTGATTTTTGGTAGCTTATAGAGAATCTGCTTAACTTTATTTTGATTAAGGCTTCTATCATTTTAATTAAATCTGTTTTAATTCCTTGTTATCCGCCAATATTTTATTTGTACTATTAAATGCAAAAATTACTTTATCAACTTACTTTTAAAAGTTATTTCTTTTTAATGTTCAATCAATACAGTTTGAAGACTGATGGCTGCAGCTCAGACTACACAAATAAGTAAGAGTAAGATTACACAAATGAGTGCATTAAATTAATTAAGAATTTAGCCACGAAAACACATTGAAAACTCTCATTATGTCGCTTTTTCAATCCGTCTCACCTTATTTCAATTAAGGCTTATAACACTTAAATCACACTCCCGAAGAAATCTTTTTTAAATCTTGAGATAGAGATAGGGTTTGCAGGTTTGTTCTTGGCCCAATATTTTGCTCATCAATTGGTAGCAAATTATTTCCATAATAGCATAATAAGAACCGGGCTTAAATGCGAATCTCCCAATTGTGCACAGCACAAGCACAAGCACAATTCCAATTGACCAACTTTGTGACTAATTTAAATGCAAGCGGTAGGCAAAAGCAAATAAAGAAGCAATGCCAGAAGCAATTAGGCCAGTAATTACTTGCGGGGTGTGGCATCAAATTGAATAAAAAGCTATGGCCAGATCTCAGAGAACAGACAGAGAGTTGTGCCCCAAAGGATCGGAGCATTAGCATTGCCTAATTACATTTCAATCGCATGTCTTAAAAGGCGCTTAAACTCTTAATCGTTCATCAAAATATGGACGAGTGTGTGTGTGTGTGTGTGTGAGTGTGCTTTGAGTACAATTTAAATGTGATTAGATATTGGCTTAAGGACAACGCCTGTAGGAACATCAAAAACAAAAAAAAAGCAACGAAAAACGAAGTGAACGAAACAAAAAAGAATAGCGAAAAAGTGTTTCCTTTTTTTTCCCAGACGTTGTCAACTGAAGCATGCCTAAACGGGCAATAAGGGAAGGTCCTTCCCCTCCTCCCCCTACTCTACCTCGCCCCTGACCCCGCTGCTGGCGCATAAATACTCCACGGTTTGTCTCGTTTCGAGTTGCCTAATCTAATCAATTTTGTTGTTGCCCGCCCACACACAGACGCAGACACACAACGCTTCAGAAGCAACAAGAGGCAGCCGCCTGTCAGCTCCAATAAGGCTACCTTTAACATGTGTGTGTGTGTGTGTGTGTTTGAGAGAGAGTGAAGGAGGGGGAAAGAAGCAGCTTTTTGGGGCAGCTGAGCGGCAGCGGTGAAAGCATTTCACTGTTTGCATCAATGATGAGCAGCAGTTGAGAAGAAGAGCACGACACACAACACACAACACACGGCACACGGTTGTTCCTGCCACACGGCGTGTGGCGGCGGCCTGTTAAAGTGGCTGCAAAACGTGGCCATGACAGGCAACCATCCTACCCCGCCTTGCCTTCCCTTACTTCTTCCATTATTCAGTGAACGGGTTGTCAGTTGCATTGGCTTGCAACTGTTAACTGTTTATTAAAAAAACAACAAAAACAAACAACAACAAAAACTTTAAAACATTTTCGCATTTATTTCGGCTTTAAGTAAGCCTTTTTCCTCTTTCTCGTTTACCTCGCGTAACCATTTGAAAACTTGTGACAAACTGACACATTTTCACTTTCGTTTCACATGTTTCCCAGGTTGATCCTGATCCTGGGCTACCCCCCAACAAAAAACTACCCCAAACTGAGTGGCTGAGTGGCCCCAATTCGACAGTGTGACAGCGCACACAAATGGCAAATAAAAGTTGTACGAACCTGCCAGGACAAATATTTCATGCAAATGCCTTGGCAAGGACACGTGCAGTAAAAGGTTTTCATGCTGCCCACACAATGCCACACAAAATTATAATTGAAATGGATGCTTTCAAAGTACTACATCCGCCTCGCTTCTCTATCTATATATCTATCTACGTATATTCCTGTATCTACTTCAAGGTGGGAAAAAAAACGAGGAAAAGAGCATGGCATTAATTGATTTGGACAAGCGGATAAGTGATTTCCTTTACGGTTTTCCTGCCGAATTTCATTCATGCAAAATTCATTGATGAGAGCGAAAACAAGAGCAAAATGTTGCTTAGAGGCAAAAACTAAGTTAATATGCAAACATAACTAATCAAATCTGAGAAAGCAAATAAAAGTATTTTCATGTTTATTGGCCACTTCAAGGACGACTAGGACAACAATTTATACTATGTATATTCAACGTCAGCTGGCACAAATAATTGCTGTCTGCTCTGATAGACAATTCACACGATTAAACTATTATAATAATATGGTTCGGAAGAGCAACTCGCCAATCAACATGAACTAATTCTTGATCTAAATTTAAATAATCATTTTTTTAATTCTATTGACAATGAATATGTTAAATATATTTGACTTTTTTAAGTAATAGTTTCTTCAATAACTTTCAAATTTTTTTTTATTATTTTAATTATGTTTGAAATACTGCAACGATTATGATTTTTTTTTAATTTAAACGTTTAATTTGTTTATAGCAGAATCAATCGAGTCCTAATAGATTGGCTAAGAATACGATATATTTTACATTTTGTTATATATTTTAAATGGAGTAGTATACTGATATACCAAATAATGCCTTTGGTATATTAAATTAGTATATTTTAAGTGATTAGCGTTTGTTGCACCCTCAACTAAAGCATTCTTACTTGTTATTAATGTGTAGGGTTTTAAACCTTCAAATATCCTAAAGAATGTTTTCATCAAAGTTGTATGTCGAATAAAACTTAAAAAGAAATTTCAGGGTGTACACACTCGACTACAGCTCTCTTACTCGGTTCGAAAGTGAAATATCTAAATACCCTAATATGAATAATAATGCTCTTTCTCGTAGACTATTCACTTGGTAGAGCATTCAGTGTCTGTGTGCCACATTTCAAACAAACATTCAGCACTCAGGCAATTGAATATATTGAATATTTTTGTACATTTACGTTGGAAGCTACGCGTGCTGTCACAGCGCAGAGAGCAGACATCAGGTAATCATTTTGAAATCAGCATCACATTTCTATAGCAGGCATATCAATCATTGTGACTATGCTATTTTGCTTGACTGTCTGTCATAAGCGTGCAGGGACACACACACACACACACACACACACTGACACACACACATTCATATAGTATATTGCGGTAAGTAAGGCCCAGGGAAACTTTAACTGTTTGGAGTCGTAGATGGATGCTACGGTTCGCTGGGCAGGTGTAGGACAACAGCAGACAGATAGACAAGTTGTGTGGGGTGTGGTGGAAGAGGGGGGTCAGAGGCAGAGCATTGGAAATTGACAGCTTAGTGGGTGGGCGATAAAGAAAAGTGTCCCACGCACACACACACAGACACAAACACAATGGCATACTTGCAAACGCATCCTGAAGCAACGCCTCACATAATATGATATATTTTTAATGTCTTTATTATGTTCCATTGAGTGTAAATATTTGCCTTGTGCACAAACACACACTTGCACACTCTCTCACTCACACACACACACACAGTCAGCTCATAGCAGCTGAAGTAGCAGAAGATGCTCCATAATACGCGGCACGTGCTGTGCGTTTCAAGTTAAGCCATGAAGCAGATACAAAACTTTTCATTTCTCTTCACTTATAAAGAAGCAAGCACAAGTAGCAGCAGAGAGAGAGAGAGAGGACAGTACCCGCGGGGGAGGTAAAGACTCAAAGCCTGGGGGGCGCCTTTCACACTCACCTTGTTAAAGTTTCCTTTTGCGTGCGCAAACAACAGGTACAAAAAGTTCCACTGCAAAGAAAGAAAGAATGGGAGAGAAAAAAAGCATGAGCAACAACAACAATAACAACAGCAACAATATAAAGAGAATTTGTTTCAAAAGTGAATCAAATGAATACAATGAGTGCTCAAAGTACTCAATTTTCTATTGGCATGACGACAACACTGCCAGCCAATTAATCTTGCCTGTCGAAGGCGTGCTCGACTTTCCAGCAAAACACGCAATTTATGACGATCAGTTCAATGCACACGCGTGTCTCCCATAACCTCCTGCAAAGGGGACCCAAGCCAGGCACCCAAGCAGCCAGATGAGCCGAAAAACGGGCCAAAGAGTTGGCCCCCCTGAGCTGGCTTAACCACGCTGCAGCAATTGAAACTGTATCGAGTTGCTCTACTCTGAAATACCCTGCACTTAAGTGGCATTTAACTAGCTACTGTTTGGTATGGTTATGAATTTAACGTGTTATTAGTTACCCATTATTAAATATGGTAGATGATGATCAGTTCATATATGTTTTATATATAGTTGAGATACATAATTATTTAATTTGGAAAATTAACTTAATTTTAAGAAGAGCAACAACGAACTTAATTGCTTTGATTGACAATCTGGTATATTTAGGTCTTAACGGCATATTTTCAATGCAGTAGTATGTTGTTATACCACATATGGAATACCTTTTAGTATATTTTAATGTGTTTTGGTATATTTTATTTTTTTTTATTTTTTCGCACTGAATTGATTTTATTGAAAATAGATATGTTTATTTGTTCACATTCGACTGCAGATTTAAAGCTTTCCAATAAATAAATAATCTTCAATAAATAACTTTTAAAAAATCTATATTTTAGTTTTTACTCATGTGTGTTCAATAATAATATAATATCTTCTGACATAAATTTACGAATTACTATATTTTTGAAAAACTCCATATTAAAATGAAAATAAATAAGTATAAAACATTTTATTAGAGTACTACATACATATGTATATGCAATATGAATTAAAACCAAGATTTTTAATGCTAAAAACAGAATTTTGAATACATTATTTTTTGTGCCAAAAGTGTAATATAGAGAAAGTACTGTATAATGTTTTCAATCAGTCTCGTTGATAACTTTAAATAAATGTTTGGGAACAAAAATAGTATGCCAAAACATAAAGCTGCCTCAAAAAATGAATTTTTCACTTCACTTCTATTTCAATCCTTTTACACATCAGGTATACCCCTTGTTCACCCTTCCAGGGTATTAAAATACGCCATGTGCCACACACACACACACACACAAGCTACACTCTCGCACTTTGCATGAGTCCAACTTAGTGAGGGGCATTGTCTCTTTGTGCAGCGCAAAAGCGAGTTTAAAGTTGAAAGGATACCATAAATCTTTGCAGCCTGATGCAAAGCGACAGCCACAACAGCCTCCACACAACTCTTGCACTCTCTTCTCTCTCTTCTCGCTCTTACTCGTTTGCTCTCTTTTTGTGAATATGCGATTGTCATGATGATTCCGGCTTGGCAGCAGAACATTGACAGCTCGGGGTTTAGAGTGTCTCACATGGCTAAAGCCGAATCAAACCGCACCAGACATGCATAAATCTGCTCGATTCTGTGTTCTCTGCTCTGCATAACATCAGAACGAATGCGTATGAAGACTGATGTGGCATTAGGGAGTTACTGGATGAACTTTTCATAAGTAATACGCATAGAAATGTGAGTGACTTGTGCAGTCTTCAAATCAAGGCTAATAGCCAAAACTTAGCCCAGCAATCAAATACAGTTTTGAACAAGTTTTGCAAATAAATACGAATGACACAAATCAAAAATAATTATTTAAGCCAAAGCTTTCTTTCTTCAAGCAAATTTATTTATCTCATAAAGTTTGTATACACGAGAGAAATCAGCAGAGCTAAGGCTGGAATTTTGAAAGCTGTTCAGAGAAGTTTTTTTTCAAAACGAATTTACTTAGACCGTTGAGGCGATTGAAGCGTCAAGGGTTCGCCAAAACGTTCACCCAATAGTAAACTTCTCAGAAACACCTTAAACTAATATGATGTTTGGCCCAAACATAAACATTTCTTGTACCTGTGTTGTTATAGTACTATTTTGTTCTTAATGTACTGGATCGATACTTAAATAAAGAAGCTAATTAAAAAAAGAATTTATTGTTGAAACATGCTTGACTTTAGGTAAGCTTTAATCACCGGCTGCAAAGCATTTGAGTTCAAATCCTTAAGTATCTAAAAGTTTTAAGGCAGAGTATATAACGAATCAATAGACACATCTGCCACTCAGTCAAATCAAAATGCACATCATTCGTCACTTTCCCTTTTCAGCCCACTAATACTTGTTAAAAAAAAAAATACGAACACAATATCAAATAAAATCAATGGCCAGCTGAGAGCGATGCTGTGACGTCAGTTGCTCAGCTGTTGATGGATAATTTTATACAGGCGAACAGAGCTGAGCAACAAATCGGAAATCCTGCACGCGATTTACTGTATTTATAACTAAAGTGCGTATGCTCAATCAGCTGTTGGTCTCATGTCGACCCCAAAAACACAAAAAAAGATATATATACAGGGGAAACAGAAGGAACTGCCGAGAGTGTTGTTGTCTCGTCAGAGGCTGTAAAAGCGAACCAAACACCAAAAAACATACGCAACATGTGTGCACAATTTGTAGTTGTTGTTGCTCATGTTGTTTTTGTTGTTATTGTTGTTGGCACGCAGCACATGGCGCAAGATTCGGCTCATGAAATGAACCGTATATGTGCCAAAAAGTCAATGATAGACAAAACACAAACGGACAGAGAGACGGGAAGAGGAGAGAAGGATGGCGTATCGGTTTGCTGATACAAATATTTGGTTTTCAAGCAAGCGCATTTCCCGGCTCCCGTCTCCATCTCAAGTGTGCACATCCTTTGGCTTCCTTTCTTGATCGCAAATGCATTGCCAACTAAATACTCAAGTGCTGTGTGCTACGTTCAATTCATTTTATGACCTGGGATGCATTTTTCTGTCTCTGTCTCTATATTATCTGTGTGTGTGTAGTTTTCTCACCTAACATGGCGAGCGTAGATTTCGACAGAGATCTGCTGTGGCAGGAAAATATATATGTACATATAAGCTACTCTATGTATGTACGTTTCCTTTGATTTCTCAGCCACATACATAAGCATACAATATGTATATATGTATATACTTCTGTGTCTGCAGACACAAATGTTATTGACGTCGCCGTCCGGGCACCGTCGATAGCGCATTGCCCAGACACAGGGTGGGGTAAGAGACACACACACACACACACACACACACATTGGCAACAGCCATACGTTGACTTCGCCTGGGACTGCTCTCGATGCTCGGTGCTCGATGCTCGGTTCTCGTTTTGTTGTTGGGACTCTGGCTGATGTTACCGTTAAAAGAAATGCAATTAAAATGAATCTCTAGACCCTTAAAAACTTCAAGCAACAGCAGCAACAGCAGCAGCCGCAAAGCGTTGCCCGCTGCAGTTGCAGTAGCGGAAGCAATTAGTAAACTGAGCAGTCTTCCCATATAACATATAGAGACGCATCGTAATCCCCATAGCAAATCTCTGTCCGCCTCACGCGTGCTCTACGTGGCATTTTCTGTGATGGCTGCACTTTTTCTTTTTCTTCTTCTGCTGCTGTTGCTGCTGTTGCTGTGAGGTAAGACTACATATGCCTCTGCCTTGGGGAAACGCACTTAAGGAAGTGCATTATATAGTATATATGTATGTATATGTTGTATGTGTGTTTGGAGGAGGCTGTCGGATCTGCTTTGGCTGCTTGCCCACCCCAACTTTTGAGTTGCACCCACAAAACGTAGGAGAAACGGAACACGTTTCATTTTGTGTGCAATCCTTTCGACAGTCTCTTCCTACTCCCCTTTCTCCACCGCCTCCCTACTCCCCTTCTCCATATCCTCCTCCTCTCGCTGTCTTTCTCATTACAACCCTAGCACCTTCTTCCCCTCTGCTGAGACATTCATAATTTTTATAATTTGTTGATGTGTCATATTGTGTTTCCTAATTTGATTTCTACGCTTATGACGACTTCGGGGCGGAACTACTCAAAATAGAACTCAATATTACATGTAGGCGAAGTGAATTTATTCTATATATGTATGTACATCCCGTGAGTCAATTTAAAAGAATTATACAATTAAAAGTCAGCGTCAAATCTCTCTCTTTTTGAGTTGATAACAGCAAGCTAATGAATATTATTCGTACTCTCTCCAATACAAGATGGATATGAGTAATTACAATGAAAGCTTTTCAAAGTAATGAGTAATTACAATAAAAGCTTGGAAAGGTTTCTTATACATTCCTAGGCTAGTTTTTATACCCGCTACCCATAGGGTAGAAGGGTATTATAAAGTCTATATATTCTTGATCAGCGTCAACAGCCGAGACGATCTAGCCATGTCCGTCTGTTGTCTGTCCGTCCGTCCGTTTGAACACCTAGATCTCAGAGACTGTAAGAGATAGAGCTATAATTTTTTTTCGACAGCATTTGTTGTTTGAATGCAGATCAAGTTTGTTTCAAATTTTTGCCACGCCCCAATCGCCCCCGAAAATCAAAAAATCGAATAACAAGCGTAATGTTAAAGCTAGAGCTGCGAATTTTTGGTGTATGCAATAATAACTATAGTATTTATGAGTCCAGAAAATTTGATTGCGATCAGATAAAAATAGTGGAAGTTATTAAGGAAATACTTTCGGTATATTTTGAAAATAATACCGCAATACTTTGCTTTTATTCAAAATGGGTAGCGGGTATCTCACAGTCGATCGAACTCGACTGTAGCTTGCTAACTTGTTTTCTATTATAGTTAAGGTCTTTGTTCCATTAAGCATGAATTTTACAAACTATCCATATTTAATATAGAATTTCTTTAGAATCCTATACTTTATTTAAACTTTTTTGGAATAAAATATAGTAAAATGTCTATAGCTTAGTACTCTGCTTATTCTATAGCTAAAATATCATTGTTTTGCCATTTTGAAATACGCCAAATTTCCTTGACTAATAAACGATACTCATGAAATATCCAGAACTCTAAAAGCTTAATCACTACAAACAAAAATCTCCACGAAGTCATCGAAACATCTGAATATTATTTTACTAATAAGAATTTCCTCTGCAGTTGATGCCCCGCACATTAACTGTAGACAGATTGGCGCAGCGGATTAGGAAGCAGCACCAACAGAAACAGTCCTCAATAATTTTGCACTCAATGCGCACACACAAGCAACGACAGGCCTCCTTTTTGGCTCAGTCTTTCGCTTTTCTTCGCCACCTCCCACCATCCACACAACTCGACAATTCGACTGGAAATCGTTGGACCACCCAGCCAGCAGCTGTTGGTTGCAATAACAAAAATGCAAAAAAAAAATGGGAAGACAACATGGATAATACAAGACAATAAAAACAAACAATAAAATTGAGAAAAAGAAAAAAAAGGAAAACAACATTGAACGATGATGCAGACAACGAGTATGTGTGTATATAGAAGAATGTCTAACTGTCTGTTTATGTATCTTTCGATGTGTATCTATATCTGTGTATCTGTAGCCTGTGGCTGTGGCGCTGCATAAATAAAAGTTCAGATTTAGCTGTGGCACGTGCCAACTTGTTAAAAATATGTATCGCACATATCTATAAAAGCAAAATAAAAATAACTGCCAGCAAAAAAAAACAACTAATGCTAAATACAATTGTGTAAAAATAAAATGGAAACACAATTAGCAATCAATTTGTTTATTTCAATTGAATAGGCGAGTGAAAAGTGCAAGAGCCAAAAACCAATTCAAACACAATTGATAATTTTATTTCTTTTTTTTTTACTATACTTTGCGAAAGGGGAGTAAATGAGTAGATGAACGGGGAGTGTGTGTGTGTGTGTGGGGCTGTAAGTATTTATAAGCTGCGACCTGTTGTCTGCCATTCATTCAGCAAACAGCACAGAATAACAACAACAACAGCAGCAACAACAAGTTGGCCAAAATAAGACGGGCCAAGTTAAATATAAAACAAAAACAAATGTTAAATTTAGTTATGGATATTTTCAGAAATACACACAACCCACCGTAGCAGCCGAAGAAGCAAGAGCAGACAACAGAGCAGGGCAAAAGGGGGAAAATCTATAAAAATTATCCTTTTTCTGTTGATTTTTATTTATAAAGCACAGCGCTAATTGATCGAAAACGAAACAGCAGAAGCAGAAACAGAAGCAGAAGAAAAAGTCTTAAGCGTTAGTTAACGCGCATTGCGTCGACTGCGACTATTCAAAATGGCGGACGCGATCAGCTCACATTCTCTGCCCTTCCTCGCACACACCTCACCCCCCTCCACGATGCAAAGCGCATGCGCAAAAAGTTGCCAGCCACTGTCAATGTATGCGTGCATGTGCATGTGACGACTAGCGCTCTCTCACTTTCGCTCTGGCCATCCTGCTCATGCTCTCGCTATTGTTCTCGCTCTGTCGCTCTCTTTGCTGGCCGCCATTTGCATTTGCTGTCTAAATATAGACAACGCTTTGGCTGCGGCTGCGGCTGATCATCGCATAGGTGAGAGAGAGCGCACATCTCTCTCTGTGTGTGAGTGTATGTGAGTCACGTTACGTGGCGCTGCTTTGGTCCCCCATCCATGTACGTCACTCATTTGTATATGTGTGTGTGTGTGGCTGCTGGCTGCGCTGTTTCTGTTTTCTTTTCTCCCCCCCTCTGTGCACTCACCGCGCTGCTTGCTGATTAAATTACAGTGCTTTTGCTTGAAAAACAACATTTTTTCGGCTTGTTCTTCTTGCTGTTATGGATGATGCTGCTTCTCCTATCGTTGTTGTTGTTATTGTTGTTGCTTTCGTTTCGAAATTTTTCCAAATGCCCCACACTAAATGTTGCCCCTGTTGGCCTCTAAGACAGGTGCTGCCGTGCCGCAAGGCATTACGAAAACACTGCCAAGAGTCCGAGTACAGTTGCAAAATCATCAATTGTGCCCCCTTCACAACCTTTTGGATCGGCTGCATCTGCTGTAAGTCGTCGCCATTTGCGCAGCTGCACATACACACATTCACACACTCACACTCACACACACACGAACACACATACCTATGAGCCTTACTATATACAGTAGAGAGATTTTGTTTTGCTCTTGTTACTGACGTTTCATATAAACATTTCTGTATACAGTAAATTCAACAATTTGTTTTTCCCTTTTTGTGTGTGTGTGTGTGTGTGCTGAAAACACATGGAAAATAATACAGTAAATATACAGCAGCAACATCGTAGAGCAATGATACATGATCTTTGTTATACTTTTGCAAGATTGTGAGCAAATCAAAGGGATTTCGAATTTGGACAAATTCTTAATTAGTTCATAAGCTCAGGTAAAGAAACGAAAGAAAATTGCTATAGTAATGCAGCTTTTACATTAGAAACTTTTCAAAATGGAATTCTCAGCTTTTAGAATTGAAATTTCGGAAGTAATTGGAGTAAAGCTTCATATTCAATTGAAAATAAATGCTTCTTATAGAGCACTGGATTGATTGGTTTAGTTAAGATATTATCGTAAATTGAAGTTCATTTAAATGAATATTGTATTTTAATAATACGAGGGTTGCTATAATTTCTGGCCTAATAATGAAAATGCGAATATTTATAAAAAAAAAAAAAAAAAAAATGGATTTATTGTTTGTCACAGTATTCTCCAGCAAGATTTATATGCTTTTGAATGCGCTCAAACCAATTGTCGAAGTACTTTTTTCACTCTGATTGAAGCACCTCCAAAACATGGTTTTTGAATGCTTTAACTTTTTTTTTGGGAAATAGCCAATTGGTCCTAATATGGCTAGAAGTGACCTAGGCCAGAAACTTAAATAGCAACCCTCGTAACAATTCGTTTACCATTAGAAAAATCGAATTTCTTAACAAGTAAGAAAGTTACAGTTGAGTTTGCTCTATTCTGAGATTCTCGCTATCCATTTTCAGTTAAATAAAATACTGAAAGTCAACATTTTTTAAATATACCAAATTAGCATAACTCAAAAATACTAAAATGTACCAAATATATGCCAGTGTTTTCTTTAAAATATACCAAAATAAGTAGAACTCATAAATATCAATTGGGTACCCGAAGTATAACAGCATACTACTGCAATCAAAATATACAAAAGAGAATATACCAGACGTCTCCTTTTGTCTCTTATATACATTTCCTTTGTGTAGCAGGTACAATTACTCGCCTGTCAATTAATTAAGGAAAGCCATTGGTAACAACTGCTAAGCTCTGAAATAAGTGCTTATATTGTCATGTTTATTCCTTGTGACCTTTTGGCTAATGTTAAACGACTTCAGACAGTTCATTATCAAATTGATTAGCTAATTAAAGATATACAAAAGCTTGCTTATATATTCAACAGTCCAACTAATAATTAACTAACAGTCTTTAAGAATTTGCGAAAAATACAAAAATGAACAGCTGTAAATTCGGACTGTTGACCATAAAGAAAGCTGGCCACAGTTGTTGGGCCAAGTAAAAGCAATTATGAGTTGTCAATTCGAGGCGCAAAGTTGTCAATTGTGAGATCGCTGTTGGGTACAGTAGGCAAGACATGAAACAACTATTCGAATATGCAAGCGAAATCTGGCAGAGGCAACGAAGAAAAACAATTCTTAATTCGCAAGTAGTAGAGAGAAAAGCGGACAAGAACAAATAAACAAATGAATCTAGAAAGAAAAACAACAAGATGAAAGTGTCGCCATTTTGCAAAAAGTCTTGGCGCTGCGATTTCTTTTTTTTCGTTTTGGTTTCTTTTGGTTCTTTAGCTCTTTGGCTGTGTTGTTGTGAGTTGCACTCTGTGATGAGTCTGATATTTTCACGCTTAATCACTAACTGTCCCCATGAGCAGCAGAGGACCCATTGGATGTCGGCATCGTTGTCGTTGTCTGCGGCGACACAGAAGACAACAAGACACAAACATTTTGGAACAGGGCCAAAATACTTGATGCTGCAAATGAAATGGCAGAACGTCGAGCACAAAATGCAAAATGCAAAATGCACACACAAAATGTCAGGCATGAAAAACGTCTGAGGAGGGAGCGGAAAAAGGAAAAGTGCAAGCAGGGAAGGAGCAGCATCAAAACTCGAGCCAAAAGATGCGACACGGACTGACAGCAAGAAAATTGAAAGAACGAACGATACGCAACAACAACAACAACAACAGCAACAACAACATTCGAGAAATGGGGGGAAAAACTTTAATTTTCTTTTATTGCGGTCGTCGCGCGCAATAATTGCACGTAAACAACAACAGCAAGCTGAAAATTTCGACTGCTCATTTGCTTTGCGATTCGGCCAGATTTTTATGAGATTTAGCTTCAGGTACACACATACACACACACACACATGGCATTCATATGTGTGAGTGTGCGTGTGTGTGTGTTTTGAGTATTACACAAGACGCGTGCTTGAATTCTTGATGTTGCCCCGCATCATTTGCCACCTTCCTCCCCCCAAAAAGTATACTGACATCACACACACACATGCATGAATATTTTATAATTTCCATGCGCGTGTGTGTGTGTGTGTGTGCGTGTTTGTAGAAGTGGAAGGGAGACGGAAACATTTCAACCAAATTGCCTGCAATGACGTTCAATATTTTGCTTTTCTTTTTCTTTTTCTTTTTTGTGTTTTCAAATGTTTGTATGACGCACTTTCATTTGCCTCCTTTTTTCAGCGTGAGTCTGTTCATCATTTTATTTGGGGAAAAAAAGCGAAAGGAATAATATCCGCCTTATAAATAATATCAACTGGAAATGCGCAATGTGAAAAGTAAAAGTTGTCAGATTTTTACTTTTATTTTTATGCAGCATTGAATTGCTTCTTTATCTATCCACATCGATGCTCTGCTCTCATTAAAGCTGTAATCTAACGCTTAATTTTTTCGCATTTGCCTTTTCGCCTGCTGCTGCTGTTGCCATGGCATTAAAGCCACCCAATGAAACGGGCCAACGAGCCAAAAAGACGCAAGAAATTTCTTGGCAAATGTTTTACGTTAATTGAACGCCAAGAAATACCATCGCCCCACATCAATGCTGTGCGTGTGCTGTCCGTCCGTCTGTCCATCTGTCTGTCCGTCCGTCCATCTGTCTGTCTGTCCTTCCGTCCGTCCATTGTGCACACAAAATACATGCTCAGCTGTTGTTGTAGGTCTCGCCCCGGTAATACCAAAACTTATATACAGTATATACGCACGATGCAAGAATGTCTCGACTCGCCTGTACAGTGATTGCTCGTTAAAACTGATTTTAGCTAGAGAGATCACGAGATCTACAAGCAACAAAATGAATGCACGACTTTCGAAATATCCTAGGAACTGTCTCAAATTTACAAAACTATATAAAAGCGTCTACATTTGGTGCTCTGCTTGCAACGCTTTTAGAATAATTTTTCTAAGCGATCTAAATTTAATGCTCAGCATAATTAGTTGCTTAGCAAAACTTTCTTCCTTTCATTAAACTTAAAATGCTTTTTGAGTCGCAAATTAAAATCTTTGAACGAAATCTTATTTCAAGAATTTCTAAATCGGGAATTCTTGACTTCTTCTTGCAAAAATTTTGTGTAATATTTGCAAAACTTTCTTCTCATCGTTAAACTTAAAATACATTTCTTTTAACTTAAAGTTAAGTTTAAGATCGAAATCTTACTTCAAGAATTTCTAAATTTGGAATTCTTGTGTCAAGAATTTTATGTAATCTTTTTAAAACTTATCTTATCACTTTTAATCCTAAAATTAAAGTATAACATCAAAATCTTACTTAAAGAATTTCTAGATCTGGAACTCTTATGTCAAGAATTTTATGTAATCTTTGCAAAACTTTTTTCAAATATTTCTAATCTTGAAGTAAACATTCAACATCGAAAATTAAATAATTTTTCGATTCTTGTTTGAAGAATTTTATTAAAAAATTTCTATATTTACTATTAGAACGTAATTTGCTCATTCTATCAAATTCCATCTTAAATTCCTATTTCAATATTGAAGTTCAAGATCAAATCTGTATTCAACAAATTTTTCAATCAGCAGTTTCTGGGATCAGAGTTTTGCTTAAAGATAAAATGTTTTCAAGCTCAAATTTGGCAAATTTAATTATTAATTTTTCACAAACTTTCGACGATTTAAAATTTTATTGGGACTGAAAATCAACTTGTATAAATTGAATATTTTTTTTATTATTCTATTAATTTTTCTATTTCAATTTATTTTTCAAACATCTTTGTTGATTTTAAGTTGTATTGTGGTTTAAAATTAACTTCTATAATTTTAATATATTTTTTTATATTTCAATGAATTTTTCAGTTAATTTTCATAACTTTTAGCTTACCTGCCAAATGCCGCTGTTGAGCAACATGAAAAAGTCCAACGTGTTTCTAGTGACAACTAGTTAACATCATATTATAATTGTAATAAATATATCTACGTATATATATTTATTTGTCTGTTGTGTAAATATGGCAAAATTTCAAAGCCACTTTGAACTGTGTGTACTTTTTTTTAGGTGTATTATTTCCTGATTCCTGAATATAGTTTACTTAATTATTGTTATTGTGGCGACTTTCAATTGACTCTGACTTTGTTGCGGTTGTTGCGATTTCCATCTGATTTTCCTCCTATGCTGCAGTCGAATTGTGCAACTGCAAAGAGATGGGAAAAGAAAAAACAACAATGAGTGAGAATATTAATCAATATTGAGAGGGAGTAAACCAATTCTTATTTACGTCATGTGGCTAAGGTTGAAATGGAGTTTTTGTGAGATGAGAGTCAAGAGACAGCTCCCTGTGGGTCTTAAGCCTACACGTCTCTGTTGCCTGTTGCCTGTTGCATATGCAACAAGTCTGATTGTGAAACAGTTAAGGGTTTTTGAGGTTGCGGTGTTTGCGGCAGATGGCAAAAGGTGCAAAAGTTTAGACTTAAACGACTGTTAGAATATCCTTGAAAGTTACGTTTAAAGTAAAAGTTTGTGTGTGATAAACAATAAAGTAAAAATTGCTGAGTAAATAAATCTTGTTGGTAACTGGTAATTACTGAGTCATTGAATAGACTTTTGATTTATTTAAATTATAAGAATAATAATTAACAATGATATCAAATACTTTTACAAGTAAAGAAAGTAGTACTGAGTTTATTTGTGAAACAAGTCTAGAAATTAAATAGATATTGATAAAATGCTGACCAAAAAACTTTATAAGAAATGCGTAGAAAAGTAATGAAAGTATTTCACAATTTAATATTATGATAAAAGACGATATTACTGAACCAAAATGACTTATTGGTAACATTTAATTACATTGACGTTTAATTTATTTAAATATGTATGACTTAATTAACAATTACAGGAAAATACTGTGAAATGTCATTGAGGTAAATAATCTAGGAATAAAGTTCATATTTTGAAGTGCTAAATAGAAAAGTAATAAATAAGTCTTTGCATTTTTTTCTTTAAGTAGACATTATAAACAATAACAAGTAACATTTATGTTAATTGCCCAAAATCGAATGTGTTTTTGGTATTCAATAGAGTATAAGTAAAATTACCTAATATTGAGATGAAACTAACTTCAAATGATCGATTTATATTTCATTATTATATAATGTAGATTTGAAAAGTCAATACTTTTTTTATTCATCAATAAATCTTACTTTGCTTATTTAAGTTTATCTTTTCAACCTTTTCAATCCTTTCCTTTCCTAATATTAAATTCTATCACTTGCATCTTTTACTAATATTCTAATAAAGTGTTTGTTAATCATTTCATAATTAAGATTTTTATTCTAGTAGTATTATTATTATTATACTTTTTATAGTAGCTCAATATTTAATAATTTAATTTTATAATAATAATAATGATAAAATAATAATAAGAATGATAAATCTGAAATTGTTTTTATGTGAAGCTGTTAGTTTTATAATTGCTTAATTTCAACAGTTATTCTCAGCTAATTTCCCTCAATATCAGTAGCATATATACCTTATTTTTGGGGCACTTGATTTACAGGGTATAGACAAGAGGCAAATGCGCGTGCTGTTCTCAACGCCCACATGCCAGGCGCTTGGCTCTCCTGTAGTGTCTTTCTGAATGTGTATGTGTGTGTGTCCGTGTTCGTGTGTGTGTGAGTGTGCGCATAGTCGAGCGTGTGGGTGGCTAATGAAATGCTTCAACAGCAGCAGCGACATCAACCGCATCCATCTACACACTCACACACACGTACACACACACACATTCACATACACATCCACCTACGTTGATCAGTTCTGGCCCCGTGCCGCATTTGTATCTTTGTATCTTTCGCATCGATGTATCTGTATCTGTATCTGCTCAAGCGTATGTGTTAGTATGTGTGTGCATGTGTGTGTGTTGTGTGTTGTCATGGCAAGCGGAGGCATCAGCAACAACAACAACAACAACAATAGCAGACACAAACAGAGCTTTTCCAGCGGGTCCAAATTGTCTACAGTTTTTCCTTTTTGCCCAGTGCGATAAAGAGCGAGATGGCAACAGAGAGCTGAAAGTGGTGTGAGTGAGAGATGGCAAAATGGAATGCAGACTGAACACAGTTGTCTATAATAAATTGTTGGGCTCCCGACTTTTCGGCTCTTTGTCATGATTTTCGACATTTTTGTCAATGTTTTCTTCTTCGTTCTCGTGGCGCTTTTTTCCTCTTCTTTCTCACTACTTGATTTTTATGACATTCCCTCCACAAACACACGGACAAAGAACACACACACACACTGCCCACACCTCTGGCACATTCCCCCTCACTCTTTCTCTTGTCCCTCCCTCCCACTCTTCGCCTACTTTTCAGCTACCCTTCATTGTGTAAATCATGTGAGGCCGAGACACAACAATTAATGAATAAGTTACCAAATATTCTTGTAAATATTTCCATAATATACTCATACTATAATCTTTCGACTGTTGTTGTTGGGCTTTTCTTCTTTTTTTTTGGCTGGCATTTGAAATGCTTGAGCAAAATGGCGTCGCATTTTGGCGGGCAGCGGCCAAGAGGGAGGGGGAGAAGAGGCAGTGTGAGCAGCCTCAGTGAGGCGCTTTTGTAATTTCTGGCATTCGGCCAAAGTCTACACAAATTTGCGTAAATAAACAACAACATTTTGTTGCAATTTAGAGAAGAGTCGTTAATGCTTCTAGTTGTTTCTTTTCGGTCGCAAAGAATTGCACGAAGTTTTTGCACAACACATTTTTTTGGCGAGGCGAGTGCCAAAAAAAACACACAAAAACAAAAACAAAAACTAACAACAACGCAAAAAAAAAAAGGGGACACACAACCGACTCGAAATAGTTCATAATACTTCAACATACGACACAAGTTTGCAACGTCGTCTCCCCATACATAGAGAGGAACGTCATCTCACAGCTCCAAAGCGGAGTCTCGATGTATGTGTGTGTGTGCGTATTGGATTACAGCGGAAACGGAAGCGCTTAACGCATGTGATTGGCATGGCAGACATGTCGCCTTCTAACCCCAAAAAACAACTGTTCGAGGATGCCCTCTAGATGTGTCTAATCCTTGACTAAGCTATTAAATTATAGAGCGCAAGGCGAGAGAAGCACTTTTAACACCTTGTGCATAATTGAGTGTGAAGAGGTATAAAATAAAGTAGATATATATAACGAATTCATAGATTTATTAATAGAATAGAATAATGTTCATAATATTTACTTCATAGAGTCAAATATGAAATAAATGTTAAGCTTACTTTGTAATAAAGTATGTTAGAAAAATTAAAACACATAAGAAAGATAATCTCTACCTATTTTGAATAGGAGCATAACAGAGCGGTATTATTACTGCAAAAATACTTAAATATACCGAAGACTATATTTGGTATATTGTACTAGATTACAAAATTGCACTATAGAGTGCTAAACATACCAGAAACTCTGTTAAAGCAGTTAAGATCGTATTGAAATAAACGTTTTTGTCATGCAAAAGTATTTCTTAAGTAACTTTTACAACTTTCATCTAATCGCATCGAAATTTATAGAAATCACAAATACTGTAGTTATTATTGTATCGTTACTCTAGCTTGTTATACGACTATTTTTCTAACCAGTGTTAGCTATTGAAAATAACTGATATAGAATATCAATAAGTTAACTATTTACTTGGAATATCTGTATATTATTTAATTAAGTATTCATTTTCTTTATGAGTTTTTTTTAATACTATGGCTCAGTTAAAAGCTTAAATCTTTATTCAATGATATTTTCACAATATTTAATTTATTAGTTAAGAATATAAATCTAAAAATAAGGTAAATGTCGAATATTTTAAAAACTTGGGATTAAACGAAACTCAAACTCAGTTCTAGAACTTTTTAAAACACTAAATATAATGAACATAGATTGCTTGGAGTGCAGAAACAAACTTAACTTCAACTGTTGGTTTTATTGTTTGAGGGTTCTAGTTAATATAAACATTAAATTAATCAACCAGCTTATTTTTAAGCCTCACAAACTTGCCCTCTACCCGTTAAAATGCATACAAGAAGCTAGCAAAATGTTTTTAAGATGTAAAATCCTCAAAGAGCTTATCACATTGTGTCTCGTCTCAGGCCAATGAAAAATCCCTCAAAAGTTATTTGTTGTTATTGTTGACGTATGCTCAGTCATTCACACTCTGTGTAAAACCGCTTAGTTATAGCCTGCAGCTACAAAAGGCAACTTATAAAATACAATAGAAACACTCGGCAGGTGGATTGAGGGATTAGTTGGAAACTAAGAAGCTTTACAGCCAGCTCTTGTTATTGCCAGCAGCCAAGTAGAGAGTGCGTCACAAATATTAACATTAAAGTTGAAAAACAAAAAAAAAAATAAAATGTTCTAACGTTAATTTAGTAATTCTTTTGCTAGCTTGCTTACAATTGCTTTTGATTCGGTGCGTGGCGCCATCTATCAAGATGTTTGCGCAGCTGATCGTGTTGCTGATGCCGCCATCTGTGTGCGGTGATAATAGCTGGCGCCATCTGGCGTTCAGCCACATGCGTTGGCAACATTTGAGCTTCTGGCAACATTTGCCAATTGCTGGGCAACATTATGTTAAATAACATTGTTGTTGTAGTCGCTGTTATCGCTGCCATTATTGTTGCTGTTGTTGTAATTCACTTTGCGCGATTTTTCGTAGGAAAACAACAAAGAACAGATGTTTTCTTTTCAACTTTATTTTGGGAAATTTTATTGCTTTGACAGATTTTCACTTTTCAACACACAGCAAAAACGAAAGATCGATCAATTTTTTTTCTCATTTTATTTTTTTGCTGACCCCACACAGCAACTGAATCACTTTAGTTGTTGATGAATTATTTAGCACATTGTTGTTAATTTACACTGTCAATTATTGCACAGTTAATTGAACCGCGCGGCAACCGAGAGAGGGTGAGAAAGAGACGGACGATGACAAAGAGGCGCGTCCTTCGATAATGGAAAGAATGCAATTTGAATTGGATTTTTTTGTTGCTTATTATAACACATATTTTAAGCAATTATGCACAATTTATTTATTCACTTGATTCACTCACGCAATGTATAATTATTGTATTGAGGATCGGATGCGATCGTATCGGAACGGATCGGATTGGATCGGATCGGATCGAAATGAAAATATGTCTGTGCACGATATTTCCTACACTTCACTTTACTGGCGCAGAAAATCGCATATACAACGAGAATGTATAATTATAAATAAATGTTCTATAAAAAACGCTTTTTTGTTCGCTCTTGTTTGTTGTTGTTGTTGTTGTAGTTGTTGCTGCTGCTGTTGTGTGTGAGTTTGTGTTGGTCTTGTGTGTTTTTGAGCCATTTTAATTTTAGAGGTAACCCAAAATAAATAACCAACCATTCCGCAGGCAGAACGCGGCCAGAAAGAAGCACCTTTCAACAACAACAACAACAACAACAACAACATTAACAAATACAAAAGCAACAACAACTGACATAAAAATAAAATCCTACTTGAACAATTGAGTTAAATGCTTGAAACAACAAAAATTGTACAAGCCAGCTGAGCTTCTCTCTCTCTCTCACACTCTCTTGCTCTCTCACTCTCTCTCTCTGTGTTCCTTGTTGGCTTTCTCTTACTTTCACCGCGTGTTTGATAAGCTTCTCGAGTTAAGCGTTTCGAAAGCGTTTTAATGGGGTTTTCATGCGAATTGCTGCTCGTTTTTCTTATTTCAAGTGTTTGCTCAAAGGATTTGCGGCTTGGCTTTCACTTTCACTTTCACTTTCACTGAGCTCGGCCTAAAGCCACAAATGACTGAGAACACAAGCCAACAAAGCAGAATACACAAAAAAAAGGTAAGAAAATATTAGCTGCATAAAATATGGCAAAAGAAACCTAATGAGATTATAACGGACGGCACATTATCAATGCCATTTAATAATCAATTACGTTGCGAACTTGTCGCTTTTTATAAGTTTGGACTTTCTTAAGGATTACAATAAAGTAAGATGGTAATTTAATGGTTTGCTAAGCTGCCAAAAGTGCATAAAGATTGTTATCTTTTAATTGGTTTTCTCTAAGAGTTTAAGCTGAGACAAGTTAAGTGTATTTTTAGGAGTTCTATAGTACGTAAGATAAATTATCGATAGTATATCAATTTATTGTTTTTTAATTGGTTTTCGAAAGAGTTTGCATTAAAGGAAGCTAAGAATATACCGAATATTGATACTGAGTAAAAAATACTAGATTATCGATAGCACATGCAATTACAACACGATAGTAAATGGAACCGCTAACTATCGTTTATCGTGACAAGAAACCCAAAGGTTTGCTAAGTTGGCAACGCTTCAAAAATAGGTTTCTCTTTTAATGGAATAAAGAGTACATAAGTTTTGGAAATATACCGCATATTGGTACTGAGTAAAAAATACTAGATTGTCGATAGCAAATTCAATCTCAATTCGATAGTAAATGTATAGGTTGTATATCGTTTATTGCTACCGGCACAAAGAGAAAAACCAAAAAGATTTATCTTTTAATAGAATCAAGAGTATAAACTAATATATGTAAAGTATATTTTTAGGCAAATACCGCATAAGAATACTGAGTAAAAAATACTATATTATCGATAGCACATCACAATCACAGTTCGATAGTAAATGAATCGTTTATCGTTACCGGCACAAAAAGGAAACCGTAAAGCGGGAATCGATTCCTTTTTTTGCGTTTTATCGAACGCGTTGCGACGCGTTTGATTGCTCGGCCGATGCGCTAATAAAGCTCTTAATTCTGGCCGATCGCTCGAAATAAATCGAAAGGCCGAGACACACATACAAATACACACACACAGCGGCAGAGAGATAAACATACTACAGTGAAATATTTTAAAATTAAAGCAATTTTTCGTATTATTTTTGGTTTTCTTTGTTTTTGTTATTGTATAAGTATTTCGGTTGTGTCGACGCTGTGTTGTCTGCTGTGCTGTGTTCTGTGCTGTGGTTTGCTTGCTGTTGCTTTGACTACCGATCTCCTTCGACTAAATTAAAGAAAGGAAATCTGCTGCTTGTTGCGGCCTGAGCATCTGTTTCTGTTTTCTGTTTTCCGCTTCTTATTTCTCGGTTTCTTTTTTCAATAATATTTCTAGTGTTGCATTTGGAATTTGGAATGTGTGTGTGTGTGTGGCGAGTGTGCGCGAGTTTCGTTTTGTTGTAAATAAATATATCACTTATTTTTATAATCAGAGACGCCGCCGACGCACCGCAAAATATGCAAATAAGTATAACAATCTCTTTTCAGCCCGAGTGCACTTGCAACTTGTGCCCTTCTATCTCTTGCCCCCTGCCCCTGCCCCCGCCACTGCCTCCGCTCGCGTTCCTCTCAATGTTTATGAACTTTCTTTCAGCTGCTGCCAATTTCTGTATTTAAAATTAGCACACAAAAGTGAAAACATCAATATTTTTACATTTTTCAATATGCACGATTTTTTCTATGGAAATTCCAACAAGGAGTTATTTTTAAAACGACGCCCGCCCGCTGCTGCTGCTGCTTCTGCTGCTGTTGTTGTTGCTCTTGCTGTTCTTCTTCTTCTTATTATTATTGCTGTCGAGAGAGGGAAATAGAAGGGGGCGCCAAAAAAATGCGTCTGTTTATTGTCAAAATCCTTCCTCAAGTAATTGGCAAATATCTGACGTCTGAATGCAGTCTTCCTCTCACTCTCTCTCTCTCTCAGGCTGTCTCCCTCTTCTGCTCTCTCTGTCTCTCTCTTTCGCTCTCTCCCTTCCTTTGACTACCCACTTATGTAAGCCATTGGTCACGTGTGCTGGCAGCATGAGTTTTGCTTAAATTTTAAAGTCAGTGCAACTTTTGCGCCTCAAAGTATGCTACACATTTTGCGCAGCATAAAAGTTAATACATTAATGCGAAATTCAATGAGTTTCACACACACACATGCACACACACATACACAGACTGAGCCTGTACGCTTAATTAAAGCGAAGGCAGGATTTTGTGCAGCTTTTTGTGGCATTATTGTTCCTCTTCCAATGGAGAGCAACCAACTCATGGATACGTTTACTCTGTTACTACTTGCGGTTAATATCTAACACGCACACACACTTACACACTTTCACACACACACACACACTCGCTTAGCAGGTGTGTGCTCAAAATGTATGTAAGCGTAAAATTTTATTGAAAGTGATGAATTAATGAGGCGTTAAATGAATAAATGTGTATTCTCTTGCCGCCCTATTGAACCGGAAGTTGCCACAACAAAATGGCGCGCCCTAAGCAGCATCCCCCACCCACCCTCTTTCACCCTTCATTCCCTTTTCTTGCGCTGTGTGAGAACTAACATAATTATTAAAATTGAGCATTAAACGAGTTTAATTCAACCAACAATATTAATTGCGTAGCATTTCAATCTTCGTCACGTGCCGCATTTCCGGAACAGTAATTTTATCATGTTGCCCGCTATTTGTTTGTTTGTTTGCTTGTTTCCTGCATTACTTACAGCAGCATCTACCGCAATTAATTTCAAGCAAATACAATTAAGTTTCAATATTATTTGCATAACATTTATTTTTTCGTTTCGTTACCTTTCGGGTTTCAAGTCGCCGCCGTCAATGGGTTGCGTCTCCACAGAAAGTTGTCAATCTGCAAATGTGAATAAAAAAAAGAAAGATTTTAGAACTTGTTTTTCAGTATTATATAACATGGTCAAATACATTTATCAGCTTATTGTATGCTGTAGTTATTATTCAATATTAATGCAAGATCTATGCAAATTTTATTTACTTTCTGCACAGCTTTCTAACTGTCCCAAATAATGAATGATGCGCTCTAATGAATTTCATCACAGAACTTGACAGACGAGATGAACGCAACAAAATTATATTTTAATTGGCTAAAAGAAAGTTTTTGCAACAATATATTTAAATAGTTGGTTTGTGCAGAAAGTTTTAACAAGCAGTCAAGAGTCAGATGTTACATTTATGTTTATTAAATATGACGGGATAAATTGTGTAATATGAAATGAATATTATACATAAGCTAAAAGGGTATTATAACAGACTGAAGGATCCATCTTCGAGCAAATAATGTATATAAGTTCTTAATCAACAACTCAGACGACATAATATGTCCTAGATCTTAGAGACTATAAGAGAAAGAGCTCTCAATTTTGTTGACAACACTTATTATGATGGTCTGCAGTTCAGGTTTGTTTTATATACTTGCCACGCCTACTTCCTTCCCAACAAATTATACAAGAATTGAAATAGCAAGTGTAATTTACAACCTAAAATACCAATTTTTGGTAGCTAGAGTAAGAACTACAGTCTTTAAGATTCCTCATTATGCTTCTTAGTATCTTGAACTCCATGATATATTTTAAATAATATATCGATGTACTAACTACAGTCTATATGAATGTATAAGTTATTGGAGAACTAAATGTATATGACAAAAAACCATTGTCGTAGTCATTTCTTAGTTACTTTGGTTAACAATCTGGTATATTTTCTACTCCACATTATATTTTGAATGTAGTACCAATGTACCAAATATAGTTAGTATTTTAGTATTTTTTGTATTTTTCCCAACCATGATTTCAGTCAAATAAAAATTGTAGAATTTATTTAATAAATCATTTGATATGAAACGGATTCTATAGTCGGTTCTTGTTTTGGTCCATAATCTGGTATATATTATACTAAGTGGTATATTTTGAATGTAGTAGTATACAAATACGGCCTTCGATATATTTTTGTACTTATTCGAAATACAAATTTGGTATATTTTAAGAATAATACTGCACTGTTTGCTTTTATTTCTGCAACTTTCATAATTGTTCGTAGTTCTTTTAAGATTTAAACGTATTTAATTTAATGTTTGTGGCTGTAAGTTTAAAGTTGTTATTGTTCTACTTTTAAATGAAATAGGTAATTTATTTCTATGTAGACTTTAAATAAATAAATAGAAGGAAATGAAATATGCCTACACACACATTTGCATACGTATTTTAACAAACACTTTTTGATGGCTCGTTGTTTGTTTGTTGGTTCGTTTTTCAGTTATTGATGATATGCCATCAAATCCATTTTCATGCGCACGAAACGCGCTATTAAAAACCAATAGCCTGTCAAATGAACACACACACTCACACACACACACATACACACACTTGCATCCACTTTGATAGCCAAGTTATAGAGGATAACACGATTTTATGCTATAACAAGCCATTAGCGCCAAGAGGGGAAAACCAAAACTAAATCCTAAAGTCGCACCATCAGGTGCCAGGCACGCAAAAGGATTTCCCTCAACACACACACACGCACACACACACGCACACATATTCGTCTGCACATTTATGCAAAAATGTTGAAAAATAGGCGAAAATCAAAGAAAATGCAATTTAGTTTTATGAGTTCGAATCGCAACTAAAATAAAGCCAAATAAATGTTATGATAGATACCAATTTGTTTGCCATTTGTTATGCGCGAATAGAATAGAAGGGGAATCGTGAGGGGGGGGGGAGGGAGAGGAAGAGTAGGGCATCAGAATGCAACCTGCGTGCAATGTGGTGTCAATCATACGATAGTGAGTGCTTGCTTCGCAGCTTGTAGCAAGTGGCAAGTTAACACACGCTGCCACATAGTCAACAAACACAGCCGCATTGCATTTCCGCTGCGGCAGATAACAACAAACCAAACAGCAGCAGCAACAACAACAATAACAACAACAACGACTTCAGCAGCAACTTGGTATGCAAATGCCGGCTTCGACAAGGTTCCAACAGAGACCAAGACTAACAGAGACCAACAGAGACCCAACCCAACCTTTGTCCAAGGCGCAGTTCAAGACATTCACTTCGTGACTTTGGTCAGCTGTGCGACGAAATCAAATGGCAAACTTCAGTTGCAGTTTCGCTTTCGCTTTTGTTTCTACTTTTAGCTGGACAATTTACGAGAGCTGCTCAAGAACTTAGAATCCAAAAAGAGCTACTCAGTTATAACACATTTAAAACCCTTTTTTATAAATAAATCCTTTACCTAGCAAGAATATGTTTTATAAATCTTTTAAATTAGTTTGTTCGTTTTAATAAGTTAACATTTAATTATTCTGTTATTATGAGCAATTTGAATTACATTTTTAATCAGTTGATGGTAGATTATGATTATTTATTATCAGAAGTAAAGCTGAAAGCATTCTCCATATAATTTTTCATATTTAAGGAACGATAATACTCATAACAACATAATAATTAAACAGCTTCTCAAAGGAATTTCATGAAAATGTTTACCAAACTCTTTTGGTTGAAAGATTTAGTAGTTTGTACACTAAACGAAGGTCTTTTTTGCATAAATTACAGTATCTATACATATTACTATACATAAAACTGTTATATATTTTACTAATACTACTACTGCACTATAATTAAAAGTTTAAGCAAAAAAAAAAGGTAGGAAATTGAGAAGAATGTTTTAATATCTCTAGTTCGTTTAGTCTCTGAGATCTTTAAGTTGTTTGTTTGTTATATTTAATATCTTTGTGCAACAAATTTAATTAAATTGTCATTCCATGTTGTCAATATATCTTATTCACAAACTTTTAGAACCACCCTCGCAGCTTGCATACGAAATGCCAAGTCTATATGCATTTTCATTTACATGTCCTTGAAATGAACGCCACTTCGACTTGCGGCAAGTGACGTTGACTGTAAACTGTCTGCGACTTTGGCACTGTGCCTGTAATTGATAAACCATGCCACCACATGCCACATGCCACCTTAAGCCACCCCGCAAGCAATCGGCCTAATCCGCGACATACAACGAAGCGCGTTTAGCCCTTTTAGAAAAGTCAAGTCTAAGCAAATGCAAGTGAATGCGATTTGCATTTCTAATCGACTTGCAAATGTCGCCGGAAATGGCCGCAAACATAAAGCCAAACACACACACGCACACACTCAAGAAAACACAAACTTACACACACACACGTAGTTGTTGGGGGTTGTTTTTTCGAGTATTTTGATTAGCAGCAGGCGCTAAAATTTGACAGCAAAACAAACACAGAAATAAAACGCCACAAAGTATGCAACACTTTCTTTACATTGCTCCAAAACCCAAAAGTCAACAGTGGCTGCAAACTATATTTGTACGCTCGCCTCGGTTTGCCAGCTGCCCGTTTTTAGGCATCTAATTTTAGCAGCAAAGTTGAAAGTTGAAAGCGAGCTTCCGCGCTTTGCGCCACTTGACGTCAGCGGCAGCCATATTGTGTGCAATATTCAAATGTTGACTTCGCTTAAATTATGCATTTTATTCAATGGTCGCACAGCAGTGGGTAAAATTCCCCAAATGCTGTGACAGCTAATTGAAAATTCCGTTGCATACTCAGCGGCGAGTGAAACTCAAATTGAATTGAACGCAACAAAGAAGTTGAGTGCGAAGCGAGAGAGCGAGAGCGACAGAGAGAGAGAGCTTTGAGTGAGCGCACGCATTGAGTGAGGACTGCAAGTGAACACGCCCCCTAGCGTCAGCTAACTGCAATTCACCAGTGCCAAAGCCAGGCAGCAACACACAACGCAGAGCGCAGCGCTTCAACCCCCGTTCAAGTTCAATGCAATGCGAAGAGGGCAGCGACGTTGGCCTTGACGACGGCGGTGGCGGCGGCGTCGCCCATGAGAATCGTGTGACAAGTTGCCAAGCGGCGATAAATGCGGCAAGTGGAGGAATGCAAAAATAACAAAATGCGGCGCCCGCTTTTGCGTAATGTGGGCGTGGGCGTGAAAGGGCGTAACGGTCAGCGCTTTGCAGAGTCCAAGAGCGAGGTTAGAGGTGAGTATTTCTATGTCGCAGTGTGCGTGTGTGAATATATACATACATACATATGTATATTAGAGCGTGTAAAGCAGGCTTTTTGCTTGAACGAATACCAAAGGTAAACAATGCAATTCTTAGAGCAGCTAAAGCAAAAGTGAATACCTAATAGTTGCCCTGTGAATTGCGATAACTTTTTTGCTGCCTATCGAAATGTCATGTCGCATCGATTTATCGAAAATGGTGAAATTTTTGGGTTATTCACGTGAGTCATGTGTTAAGATTACTTTGTTTTCAAAAATATAAAAACTTCAAATGTGTGGAATATTATTTATTTATTAATTATAAAGAAAACGTGTTTATTTTATTTAAAGCTAAAATTAGACAACAATTTTAAACTGTACATTGAAATAATAACAAAACACAAAAGCGTGAATTTTAATACTGTATGTTTAGAAAATTTTTTTTTATGCTGCATTTATTTTCTAGCCTTATTTGCAGGGTATTTATAGTTAAAAACGTCTGCTTTCCCTTGCCATTAAAAACTAAAGAACTGAGCTATCTGCACTTTTCTTGTTTGTTTGTTGTCCTAATTGGACTGCATAACGACAAAGAAATTGCATAAGACAATGCGATTATTTTGTTTGAATGCCCAAGTCGAATGTTACGCTGCAAAATATACCACAGGGAAATTAGAATGTTCAACTAAATACAATATTTGGGAAATTAAATGTCAGTTAATTGACATTTAAATAAGATTCAAGCTATCAAATTTGCCACCTACATAATATTTTCACTTTTTTTTTAACTTTTTTGCATTTTATCTGACAAGCCGTGAGCAAGAGCGAATTTTTGTTTCATCAATTGGCACGTCGCAGCAAATAAGGTTTAATGACTCGAGCGAATAAATGAAATATTTAAATACCTTCTGTGTAGAGCAATTAAATTAATACATATCATTATAAAATATGGAACAAAAAAAAAGAATAATGGCCATAAAATAATTGCAAGCAAAGAGAATTTGCTGTGAAGTCATGCGACCTCAACTGAAACTGATAAATAAAGTTGAAGCAATAGATAATGAAATTGTATTGAGATATGCAACATGTTGACCTATGATAGTATTTCTTATTATGTAGTATTGCCATGACGTCGTATACTTGATATTGAAATGCTATGCTAAATTTATTGGCGTCACACATGGGAAGCTCGTGGCAAGCGCAGCAATTACATGTTTACATACTTGCAACAATCATAAACGATACACAAACAGACAGAGACAGAGACAACAGCGAAAAGCGCAAAGTCGTTTAATCAGCTCAACAAATAGGAATATTGCCCAGATAAATGTCACCCATAATGTTACCATTGTTGTTGCTGTTGTTGTTGCTTTTGTCGCAGACACATGCTTTTGTGGCACACTCGACACACAGAATCAACAACTTAACTAAAGTCACGTGTAAACATTCGAAAATGCTGTAAATTGGTATTTATTGCAAGTGGAGAAGCAGCAACGCAGCCTCAGCAACAGCGAAACGAAACGAAACTGAGCACACACACACACTCACACACGCACACATTCGAACATTCACACAAAGACGCACGCGAGAGCAAAGTGAATAAAATGTGATAAACAGAAAACGGCGAAAAGTCAACAAAATTGCGAGTTCAACTGAAAAGAAGCAACGAAAATACAAACACAAACACATTTACACACACTCACACTAGCACATGCACACATTGTTATTTGCATGTGGGAGCCGGAATCCAATTAGAATAAAGCTCTCTCAGCGCGCACAGGTTGTGAGAGAGAGCATCGCGAAAGAGAGTGAGAGAACAGCTTTCTGCAGCAAAACGCGGGCTGCTGCATAAAATGACATCACAACAACAACAACAACAAAGACAACAACTCACCAGACCAGACGCGCTGCGCAGTGCGATAACAGCGCACGAGAGCGAATGAGAAAGAGCGAGAAGCAAGGCATGTATGACATCAGCGTGTGCACGATTTGTTAACAGTTAATCGCACGATCGTTAGCTGTGGTTAGGTGGATTGGGGGGGGTGGGGGAAGGGAACTAGTGTTTGCCTGTTGTTGTTCTTGTGCTTTTTTTGTGTGTTGTGTGTTGTTGTGTGTCTTTGTATGATTCGGAAATACTTGAAACTCTGCTTCTGGCTTTGCTGCTGCTCTCCACTTCTTTGATTTGATCGTGCTTTTATTCTCGCTTTTTGTTTTGGGCTTTGCTTCTGTGTTTACATTAAAATCCCCAAAAAAAAAAACTTTATATGCGATATTTACTTATTATTTATTTGTTTAGTATTCGCCCCATTGTTTGGGAACACGTGCCCAAGTCTAGAACGAGCTATTACCAAACTCCTTTAGTGCCTGCATGACAACGACCATAAAGCCAACAACAACAACAGCAACGACAGCAACAACGACACTCATTAAACATTAATTGTCGCTTCATTTGGTCCGCTGAAACGCGTGAAATCTCTTGAGAACCGGTTCGGTTCGCTGGACCGCTTGATGTTTGACTTGCCAAAAAGGCAGCTTAAGCAGCAACAACAACAAGAGAAGCGGAAAAAAAACATAAACCAAACCGCAAATCATACCCCTCACACACACACACGCACTCACACACACACACATGCAAGCACATACACTTGCTCACACAAACGCTTTGCTTAACTGTCGACTCTAATAATTTTTTCGTTATTGATTTATTTCTTTAGCTGCTTTATCAACTCGCAACATTTTACATACATACGTATTATTATTGTTTTTTTTTTTCTATTTCTTTTTTGGTTTTTTCTTGAATTTTTTTTCTATTTATTTATTTTTTGTTCTTTTTTTCACACTTTGTCGCTCTTTTGAATAGTGCGTAACATTTTATTCGATGATTATTCATTTCTGTGCCACATAACTTTCGAAGGAATTTCAAAACAGATTTTTTATTTCATTCCCTATCAATTGTTTTGGCTTTTAGAGCTTTAACTTTAGCTTTGCCGTTGTTTTTGCTATTGGTTGTTGGTTGTTGGCTTTTGGCCAGCTGAGTTGACACCTTAATCACCTGGCCGCGTTTGAAGCTGACAATCTGTGTTGTCTTCGAGCTGTCAAAGCATAAGAATTCACCTTAAATAATGTTGTCTAGTGGCTCTTTAATGATCATCTCTGCCAATGAACACAGAACAGCTGCCTCCGAGCGTTTCCCCAACTCATCTCAACTCAAGATGCGTCATTCAATTTAGTTTGCTTGCAAGAAAAGGATGCTTAAGTTTAGGCATTTGATTCGCAGAAACGGATTTTTATAATTTAGTTAGAAATTTGTGTAGAATACCATTCTTTTATTTAATTTTATATCTGGTATCCAGAGGGTAGAAGGGTATTATTAAGGAGGCATCTCCGAGAGAAGCATCTCCCTATACAGGTTAAACAGCCGTGTCGATAAAGCAATGTCTGTATGAACACCTAAATCAATATACCAAATATAGCGTTTGGTATAATTTTAGTATTTTTGTGGTATATTAATTTGATATATAGTAATGTCTGTATGAACACCTAGATCAAGATACCAAATAGAACCTTTGGTATATTTTTAGTATTTTTGTGGTATATTAATTTGATTTATTTTTAACCGCACTGTTTTGCTTTTACTCAGAATGGGAAGCATGTATTTCACAGTCGAGCATACTCAACTGTAGCTTTCTTACTTATTATTACCCAATCACTACAACTAAATATTACATCGAAATGTAGGTTTGATTGTAAATAAATTAATAATATAAAAAAAGAAATGTAGGTTTCTAAATAATCCATTAAATTATAATACCCTTCAACCCTATGGAGTATCGGGTATTCAAAATGTTTTTGCTTATAATAAATACTTAAAAAGATTATTTGTCTATAATAAATACATAATGAAACAGCTGCAAATCGAATGTTATCAAATAAAAGTTTTCGAATATAATAAAATAAAGAAAAATATACTGTATTTCTAAGATCCCAGAAACTAGGTAAACAGCGTAGCACAAAATATTTCGGTTGTCAAATAAATAAATAAAGAGAACTGAACAAAATATTGAATTGCTGAACTATGTTTAAATATTTTGTAAATATAATTAGTCATTGTCTAATTTCCTTCTTTCTTCGTTCACTACACATATCTATCTTATATCTTCACATATTTCTTCATGTGTACTAAATGGTATTCCTCTTGCGATTAACTAATAAATAATTGCAACTCGTTTATTATCGACATTGATAGTATCATCTCATCTTCATCTTCATCAATTGCCAATAAGCAGCGGAAGATTCCACTCTAAGACAATTTCTTTGGCCTTTGGCTTGACGTATGTCGTTTTTTTCCTGCGTTTTTTTTTTTTCTTTTTTTTTTTTTTGTTGCGAGCTTAGTTCTGGCGTAGACTCCATTTGAGTGGCGTTTGCTCGTTATTCGCTTTTCGTTTTTCGTGTCTAATGTGTTGATTTGCTCAATGAAAGCAATTAAATGAAGAGGGCTGCAAAGTGGCCACGTCTGGAAATTGTCTTGGGTATAGCAGAGATTTTTCAGAATGGGTCTTTAACTCGGGCTAATGATCTCAAGGCAGCATTAAAGCATTGCTTGTTTGCTTGCTTTTGACAACTGTAGTAGAGTCTCTCTTCTGTTCGTAGTTGTGTTGCTTTTGTTGATTAATAATTTATGCATACACACAAATAATTAAAAATCATGAATCTTAACATACAATTTGGCATAGCAAATATTTATTTATTCAATTTATATGAATTATACAAACAAAATGTTTTTTCTTTTCTTATTTTTGTTCTCTTGCAAAGATCGTGTCCCAGCCACAACTACAAAATATACCTCGCAAATGTTTTAAGTGATCGAAGAGTATTTATGAATAATAAGTAAGAAATAATAAGTATTTCTATAATTGATTTTCCATCACAAGTGTTGTACAGGGTATCTACTAGTCATACCCAATGCAAATACTTAATTATATCTCATATTTTGCTGTGGCGTTGTACACAAATGATTATTAAGTACAAGTACTGAATATATTTGGCAGATGATTGTTCTGTTTTGGTCAAGTGTTTGTGCCATAAAAGGCTCAGCAATTGAACAGCAACAACAACAAAAACCACCAAAAATAAAACGAATAATGAAATTATTTGCGATATAATTAAATCGCAATTACTGCACTTAAATCAATTGCTGAATTTCGCAGTGCACAGCTTTAACTAATTAAAAGTTTTTTGTTCTTTGCTGGTTAGCTTATAAAAAACTTTCAGTTCTTGTTCTCAATTTAATTAGTTGACAGCGCTAAAAGGCACAAAACTTTTGTCGCGCCAACTTCAAAAGCAGCTTTTCTAAAGGACTGCAGACCAAAAAGAAAACTGTGGCAAAAAAAATACTGATACAAAGCAAAACAACAAAACATAAAAAAAAAACGAAGTGTACAAGTTCCTCATTAATGGGGCACTTAAAAGTCATGCGCAGGCCAACGCTGCGTATGAGCAATGCGTTGCGGAAGCGTCAGGCGTGGGAGGCGTGGCACACTATGTGGGCGTACCACAATCACGCAGGTGCCACACTCTCACAGAGACCAACCGAGGCACATAATTTATTAGGGGCCTTTGTCAGGGCTGGCGACCAATATTATAATGAAAGCGATCCAAATGTTGCAAGTGTGGGAGGAAGAAAAAAAATACATTTGAAGGTTGACCAACAGTTCAAGAGTTCATCCCTTGACCTGCCCCGCTAGCCAGTTGATCAATGTGCCATTCCATCAATGTCCAAATGACGTTTGCCGAATGTGTTGACCACACTTTCGAATTGTATCCTGCTCCCATTTAATGTGGCTATTAAAGAAGCAAACAAACAGTTTAGAATTTGTTTAGTTCGACTGCTAAGCCAGGAGATAATAAATAAGAATGCTACAGTCGAGTGTGCTTGACTCGCCCACTTTGCATAAAACCATATTCTTAAAATATACCGCAAAAGTACTAAAAGATACCAACGCCTATATTTGATATATATGATAGTATGTTTGACTGTGAGATATATGCTTCTCATTTGCAATACTAAGAATATACCATAAAAATACTAAAAATACCAAATATATTACTAATGCCAAATACTAACTCATAAACATGCCTGCATTTGGTATATCGATATTGTACTACATTAAAAATATACCATAGAGTTAAAAATAAGCCGCATTGTCAGCCAAGGCCACTAAGACCCGATTAAAATAGACGTTTTTGGAATCCTAAATACTTTACTTATTATTATATGTATTAAAAATCACGGCTCTAGCTTTAAAGCAAGTAAGGAAGTGCTCTACTGTGAGATACCCGCTCCCCACTTTCAATAAAACCATATTCTGAAAATATACCGAAAATATACCACATGAATACTAAAATATACTGAATATACTACCAATCCAAATACTAAAGTATAATATATACCTTTATTTGGTATATCGATATTATCCTACATTCAAAATATACCAAAGAGTACAAAATATACCGGATTAATGAAGGCGTTTTTTGTACGCACTAAAAAGCACGCTTTAAAATCTACCTTTAGAATTACACTTACACTATGGGTAGCGGGTATAAAAATATCTTTTGGCAACTGTTAACTGACTTATGTAAAGAATCTGTTAATTGACAAAATGTGCAAGTAACAATGTTAAACGAATTTATCCTAAACTTGAGCTGTTAAAGCGGACAATTAGCCAAAGTTGCTTTAGCTGCAAAATAAACCACAAAAATATAAAAATATACTAAAGCCTATATTTGGTATATCGATATTGTATTACATTAAAAAAGAATACAAAATATGCCGGATTGTCAGACAAGCAAACTAAAAACCGACTGTAGTTATTATTGTACGCACCAAAAATCATTGCTCTAGCTTTAAAATATCATTTTGGCAACTGTTAACTGACTTATGTAAAGAATCTGTTAATTGACAAAATGTTCAAGTAACAATGTTAAATGAATTTAGCCTAAGCCTGAGCTGTTAATCTAATTAAAGCGGACAATTAGCCAAAGTTGCTTTAGCTGTAACGCGTGTGCTAGACCCGAAAAACTTTCCATAACAAATGAACGAATGTTGACATTGTAAAATGCGGACTGCAAAATTGGCGTATTGAGAGATAATGCTCTTACTACCATTATCTCAAATGACGGCAGTTAATATGCCCGCTTTAATCGGATATGCGTAAGGGGTATAACAAAACTCTGTTTGTAGCAATCTAGGAATGTGTATGTGTGTGTGTGTGCGTGGAATTATATTTTTAAGCAGCTTAATGAACCATTTGAAACTTTCACAGCCATCATTATGATGATGTCTGCGATATTTGGCACTCAATGCCACAAGTGGAACCAATGTTTTGTTGTTTGCAAACACCAAACGTTCGGCTAGCGAGAAATGTAAATGACCTACATGCTGATGACACATAATTATGTATACGCTGCCTCAAGTTATGCTATTCGTTTGGTCTATTCTTAGATCTTTAATCGCTGCTGCTGTCGCTGAAAATAGCCAGCGAAGTTATTTGTGTCAATTTCCAGATCGCCGTTTTACCACTCGGCTTGATCGGTCTAGGAAATTGCCTCGCACACACACACACACACACACACACACACACATACCATATACCCTACGATAAAAACGACAATCGCGAAACTTGAAAACCCGTTTGCAACGTTCAAGCAACTGGCCAATGCCATCAAAACACAATTACGAGTACCTTTGAGACACCAAAAAGTCGACCCAAAACGAAACTGCAATAGCGTTGAGGAGGCACACACCAATGATAATGATCTTGCAAAAAAAAACCAAAAAAAACATCACCACAGAGATGAAAAGATGGAAAAGCAACAACAAGAGCAACAAACTGACAGCAAATAACAGAAAACGCGGACAAGTTTTAAGATAACTAACTGATGCCAAATGCTGCCGCGATTTTTCAAGAGCTTACGCACACACACACAAACACGCATACACACACACAGAGTGAGATACCAACGCACACTAAGAGCGTAAGAAGAGCTTCGACTGCTGCACGGGACTCTAAAAATAGCTAGCACTCATTAGAAATGGCTAAAAATAGCCGCAAAAGTTGAAGCGCGTCGTTGCCGCTGCGTTGCGTTCACTCTGAGCAAACACAATACAAATAATGAACAAAAAAAAAAGTAAAATAATAACAAAATGAAAGAGTAAAATAATCGCAATAAACGTTGGAAAAAGAGTAGCGTAGTATAATGTGATAGCTTGCACTCACATAAATATTAATGTTTAGGTAAAGCAACACGAACAAAATGGGTCCAGTGAACTGATTCCTGCTGAGATGTGGGTGTTAAAAGTTTTCTGTTTGAAAGCTGAGAGTTCTTTGTCTGTGACTTAAATATCTTCAGGTTTAATGTGAAGGCATTGATCTTAATGCCAGTTTTATTTAAGGCCAATTCGGCAGTAAAAAGCATTAAAATATCAAAAGGAAGTGTGAGAATTATAATATAAATATAAATAAATGAATTCATTTAATAAAACTAAATATAGAGATACTTAGAAGCCTTCAAGATTGCCCATATGACTCTATAAATTGAAGGAAATGAATTTTAAAGTTAATATAATTTCATTTAACATTCACAATTCTTTAATTTGATAAAAGGTATCAAAAGTAACTATAATTCTCAAAACTTTTCCTGGACCTCACCTCAGATTCTTTGGGTTTAATAACAACTAAGCCTTAAAGATTGCCGATATATCTCTATAAATTAAGCAAACTTTAGTTTAAAGTTAAGAGATGTTCATTTATCATGTACAATTCTTTAATTTTAAGTTAGGATCAAATATTAATATTACAGAACTTTTTTTAATGAATACTTTGTTCATAAATTAGTTTTATATAAAGTTCCTCTTATTCTTGAATTTAAACTTTAGTAAAATTGAATTCTTAAGTCTTTTATCCATCTTATCGTCAGGATAACTTGCACTTCTTTAATTTGAAGTTAGTAACAACGGTTCACTTCTATAATACATTTATTTAGGATCAAATATTAATATTACAGAACTTTTTTTAAAGAAATTCTTTGCTTATAAATTAGTTTTTGATAAATTTTATATTATAAAATAAACGCTTTCTCTTATTCTGGAATTTAAACTCTAGCAAAATTTAATTCTTAAGTCTTTTATCCATTTTAACTACAGGATAACTTGCAGTTGAGCCTAGAGTACTCAAGTAGGCTCAGCTGCTGAACTAGTTTCGTGTGCCAAAGAACAGGTTAAATATTTAGCAAATTCTTCACAGTTGTTCCACTGATTACTTGCCACTCTTAGAGCATTTGGCCATGGCAAAGTCATGAAAATAAGCAGGAAATGTTCATGGGTTATCATTGCAGCGAAAATGTGCAAACAATTTATTCATTCTTCAAGTAATGTGCGGCTCATAACTGCAAGGAACCAGATTCCACCCACGGACGGGTGCGTCAACATAATTTCAAACAATTAAGTTAAATTCCTGTTGGTATTTTGGCAATGTTGACACGGCAAACATTTCGGGGGCGCAAAACATAAAAACAAGAAATAATAAATGAAAAAAAATATATCAAAAATAAAATAACAACGTAAGAGATAAGACCTCGAGGGTGACGAGTGGCAACGAGACCGGACCAGTCCAGACAATACCAAAGCAGAGGCAGCGACAACAGCGGGTGCCAAGGTAAACCAAGTAAATCAAATAGTACAGGTGGGTGGGGAGGGGAGGGGCACAAGCAACAGCAACAGCAACAACTGTAGAACGCCACTTCAAACAGACAACAAACATAGTAGCAAGCAAAAGAGTAAAAGAAACAACAAGCGAAAGAATGAAAGAACACAAATAAAAAAAAAAAAATAAAATAAAAGAGGCAAAAGGCAAGAAACCCAATAACATAAAAGCTAAAGAATTTTTGCGCAAAAAGGATGAAGGCGACTCGAAACAACTGAGGGGGCTGTGCACCAGTATTAGTGAGTATGTGTGTATGTAAGCGATGTGTGTAAGTAGAAAAACCCGCTTACAGCAGCAAAAAAAAAAAACATAATAAAACGCGGCAGCAACACACCAACTGACGACCTTGATAAGTTCCACACATACACACACACACACACCAGCCTGGCACACGCACACGGACAAGCAGTGAACGAAACTGCCCACGATAAAGCAAGGAAGGGGCTGCCCAAGGAGTGCACGAAGGGGCCCGCACACATTTTTCTGTTTACACCAAACGGGGTGCGCAACGAGGGGGAGGGAGAAGGCGCTCGCCGTTTCACACCATAATCGATGCCCACAGAGAGCGAGCCTGAGAGCGCGCGCATGGTGAGTTTTGTGTTCTCGCGCTCGCTCGCTCTCTCTCTCTGTCATCAACAAGTGGCTGCTCCTAGCTCAATTCGATTTTGTTTGTCTGTGTGACGCTCTTTATTTAACAGCCGCAGCAGCAGCAGCAGCGCGTGGTGAGCTTATTGTTTTTGTTGTTTTCCCCCGTTCTTGGTGTAATTGTACTTAATATACATGCTAATACATACCTATAAGTATGTAAGTATGTATGTATGTGAGTACTTATTATCATGCTCTGCGTTTTATTATTGAATTTCTCAAGTCGCTACTGCCTGCTGACGCATTTAAAAGAACGCCAAACAAATGCGACCGCTTGTCTGCCTCTGTTATGGGCAGCTCGCTCTCACTCTCTCTCTCTCTCTATCTCCTATCTCTCTCGCAATCAGCTGGCAAACAGCTTGAAATTCAAATTCAATTAATATTATTTAATAAATTCGCATTCAATATTGACATGACAAATACAGAGGGGACCACATAGAAAAGCAAGTAAATGGAAAACATTTTCAAGAGACTGTTGTAGTGTGTGTATTAAAAAAAAAAAAAACTACAAAAACAACCTTTAAACGATCGTGCAACGTGCATGAAATTATAAAATACAAATCAACGCGGAACCCGCCATACAGAAACCGGCGCTGCACTTGCATCGAACTGCTGCCTGCCACACACAACCGGCTCAGATCAAGCAACAAGCGGACAGACGGACAGCCGGACAGACGGATGGAGCAACGTCTAGTTTGAGTTTTGAACGACAGGCGAACACAAGAGACAACCCATAATTAATCAGACTACAGGCAACACAGCAACAGCAACAGCATTTTACAATTTACAATTTACGTGTACAGCCAACAAATTGCAAATTCCGTGCAGATCCTTTGCAACAATAACAAGAATCGATAACTTGTTTGTCGCCCCATGTTATTTGGGCACTTCGATATCCCATACCATACCCTGTATAACAAGTTATAAGAGAGTATTATAAGATTGTGATAAAACAAACGTTTATTTTGAGGATATCAGCAAGTAAAACAAGTTATCATTGATAATAAAAAGATTTGACAGAGGAAATATAAAATACAGGGTATTTTCCAGTCAATAGTTTCGTCTGATTGATTAGACTTATTAAGTTTTAAGCAATAATACGTTTCCCCAATTCAATACACACCGAAACTTTTACGCAGTGCGAATCTACTGCGATCGAACTGTCCAAATCTATATGTGAAAACAAGTTTTCAAATATCAATTCGCATATTTTTACAAATTATATTAAAGCTCATACATAAAGCCAGAACAATAACAACAACAACAACGAGGTTCAAATAACGACAAATAATAACAACAACAATAGGAACAACCATTTTTTTTCGTCTATGTACTGTGAAAACTCGTTTTGCTTGTAAAACTATTTAACAATTATTATTCCAAATACAAACACAAATGTACTTAGATCTACGGCAACGAGTCTAATGTACTCTAGAATAGATAATACCCCAGCCATAATAGTGAATAGTAAAGTTTTTCTTTGATTTCCAATTTGATTTCTTTATGGAAATCTTATCTATACGATAATAATATTACCCTCATCAACCCATTAATTCTAAAGAAATTATTTATAGATACTTAAGTTTTCAGAACTGTATTAGTTGCAACATAAAACCTCATTTATCCTTATCATTTCGATGGAAACTCCATGAAGAAAATCCGAGTAATGATTCATATTTCGATCATGACTAAATTTCTGTAAGTTTACAATATTTTACAATGTAGCAGTAAAAAACTTAGTATACATAACGGAAGCTTTTATCTCATTGCTCATCATCTTATCACATCATCGATCGCTATTTACATAATCCGCAATCAGCATCAATAATTTCAACAATCGTTAAAAGCCTTGCTAATAAACCATTAGAATACATAAAAAATAGATATCAAATGCCGTGCATAAAAAGAATCTATTATACCATAATTTCACAGTTTGTTTTTGTGATTGATTAGTTCCAGTTTTGTGCAGTGTACGCTAATCAAATGGAAAATTTGTATACTTTTGTGTGCAAATGAATAAATTACAATATGTAATTGGATGTGTTTTGTACTGCTTGAAAAACCCCCAACTAACTTATTATTATTATATCATTTTAAGTATAGTCTAAATAATATTTGCTGTTTGGGTTTTACGTTAAACACAAAATACTTATGCAAATAGATAAAAGTTTCCCCGATATTAACACATCGCAGTGCACAAAAAAAAGCTTTGCTTCAACTATCTCGACTGGACAAAGAGAAAGATCGTGCATAAGAGCACCCACATATATTTCTATGTGTGCGTGTGTGTGTGTGTTTGCATGTGATTAGAATAAATCAGGAGGAGCAACAAGAACAGCAAATGGCCCTGAGAGCAAATTACAATTAGCGAAAGCAAACGAAGTTACTTGTAGATCACCAATACAAGCGCACTTGCTGCTCTCTTTGTGCACACACTCCTGCCTTACATACGCATGTGTGTGAGCGTGAGTGTGTGGGGAAATGTCGTTGATCCACCATTTGGGCAATATGATTCTCGCTTTGCTCTGCTTGTTGTGTGTCTGCTATCAGTCGCCGCTATCCGGCTGCTGCTTGCTGTGTGTATGTGTGTGTGGGGTGGTGGTGGTGAGCTTGTCACTTAATTTGATGTGCGCTGCGGTTATGCTGCAATCAAAGCACAAATACACACACACACACACACACTACAAGAGAGCGTAAAAGCATTGTTGTGTTAGAGGGAAAAGGAGGGGGCGAGATGTGTGCACGGTATGCAAAACAAAACTATTAAAGTGGATAGACAAGTTTGAACCAGCGCCAGGCGTGCTGATAAAGCAGTTTGCGCTGGTCAAGCACACAAATAAAATAGTGTAAAATAGTAAACGAGGATGAGGAGAGTTGCACAAAGAAAGCAAATTGCCACTTGCAACGCGTAACGTGCCACCACCACAACGACATCTACATCGACTTTGGCTCAGCCTAAATATCCATAAAAGAGTCGATAAAAATAACTCAACGTTGCCTGCAATCAATTTTAAAATAGCCAAGAATCCAACCAACTTTGCTATGTATAGACTGGACTTGCAACAAAGCAGGAGAGAAGAACCAAAGAAACTAGTAAAAAAAAGCACTAGGCACTAAAGGCTCAAGGCAGTTTTCAACTTACCGCTGCGCTCCCGCGCCGCACAAGTTCAAGGCCAAGTGGCCACGGCGCCTCCTCTCTTAACGTTCTCCGCTCTCGCAGCGTTTGCTCTCTCTATGTTTGTAATTGTATGTGACTCTCTTTTCAGCGTGTGTGTGTGTGTATGGGAATGCTTTTTTATGCGCAACCGTTTGCATGCAAAAGCAAAAGAACTTTCGTTTTCAAGTACATGAAGCGCCAGCGCCTCCTTTGCCTTCCTAGGTTTCTCCGGGAGGAGGGGAAGCTTGCAGTTTTGTTCTTGTTGTGGCTGTTGTTCTTATTGGTTGTTTTGTTTTGTATGTTTTTTTTGTTAGTGGGTCGCGCGTGGTGAACAAAAACGAACTCGCACTTGTTTATGACACGCGCTGCGCCAACAAAAATTCACAAATTTGTATATGTTATTTACAAGAAGAGCCTGCTGAAGCTGTGCGGGGTTGTTTGGGGGGAGCAGCTTTGTAAATTAATTAACAACACTCAAACCAATACACACACACACGCTCGCATACACACACTCGTAGCCATATCAAGCGAACGCGCGCGCTCCGAGATAAGCAAAGCAATTTATTTGCACTAAAATTTACTTTTTGCACGCCGCTAGAGTAGCGGGGGGGTTTTGGGGGGCGGCACGAGGCGGAAGGCGCTGAATTCACCACTCACACAATCACACTGGAATTCGTTGAACACACGCAATTCCGACGTAAGCGCACGTTTCTGTTACAAATATTGGCCAAACTTGTCAAATTTTGATCACTTTCATGAAAACACATTGGCGATGTGCGCCGTAATTGCAATCAGTTTGTTTAAATATTTTTGTTTAGCAAGTTGATGGAATTTCAAAGAATTTAGAAACAGCCAGAGAGACAACGCAAAACGACGACACCGCGATTACGAGGCGCAACAACAAACAAATGGTGAGCTTAAGCAGGGTGACCGCAACTGCCATTTCAAAATAAACTTTTTTTAACTTGCACAATATACCAAATATACTACAGCAATTATTGTTTTCTTGTTTACTCTTTATTAGGCGCTTAGATCGTTTAGATTTTTAACTTTTAATTTAAAAATTAGCTATTATCCAATATATTTATAATACTTATGTCAAAACGCACAAATTCCTTAAGCAAAAAAAAGTAACGGATTGCTTTTTTGTTCAATTGGAAATATCACTCTGAGCAACAGAGTTGCCAGTAAGTTGCCATAATAGGTGTTGGAAAACATTGAAAGAGGCGCCCAAATAAACATATGATTAAAATGTTTTATTCTTAGCTAAATTTAAACTGGTTTGAGTATTACTTAAAGCATGGGTAAATTCGCCTTTAGTGCACTGAATTCCTTACGATCCAATGGCTTCAAATTTGTACCAGAAAATGGTGATTTGAATTCCACGTCGCGGTGCTTGTTAACCAAAATCTTTTGCTCCGAATAAATCAAATTGATTTGTTGTTCGATTTGTTGCTGATCTGTAAAATACAGTTGTATATTAGCAGAAGTCTGCACAGTGAGCTGTGCTTACCTTTTTTAATTAGTTCAATGGCTTGCGGTCTCTTCATCTTCACAAGCATGCTGCCCACGGTAATCCAAACTTTTGGCTCATCAGACTTTTCAATTACACGCAAAGCTTCTCGATTCTCCTGACGCCTCTTGTCCATTACAGTCAGCTCCTGTTTGTTGGCCAAGATCTTGTCGGCCAACTCCTCCGTCTGAGAAATAATATCAACGCTTCTTACCGCTTCTGTCATGTTCGTGGTTCGCAGCCAATTGCAATGAAATATAAACAAAGTGTCAGGGTGACCAGCGTCGCATAAAATGCAGCATGTTACTGTCAAGACAAGCAGCTGAGCGTTTGTTTGCAAATCTGGCCACCTTTTTCAGACAAACAACGAGCGCGCCAGATTTGAAAGTTTTCTTAATAAACATATTTTTTTTGTAAATTATTTTATCAAAATTTAAAAACTCTTTAACATCCAATTTATTTAAAGTATATAATCGAAATTAAGAATGTCATTTAAAATCAAGTACTTGGTAATATTTAAAGCTTATTTGAGCTGAAATATTAAAGAACTGATGCTCATTTAATGCTTGTAATGAGTCAGATGATTGATCATGTTGTACAGCCACTTGGGCTGATCATGTGGCGCCATGTGGCCAGCATTGCGAACCATAATCTCCACCAAATGCCTGGCGTGCTTCACATAACCAGCGACTTCACCATCGACACGCCAGATTTCTCGAGGAGCCACCTTATATTGCTCGGAGCCAGGGAATTTCAATTGCTTCAGATAGTTGCGAGTCAATGGATAGGCGACAATGATATCGAGTTGTCCGCTATAGATGCACACGGTATAGAAATTGAGCAGTTCGGCAATCCAAGGAGCAACCGTGTCCATTACATCCTTCTTCAAGTGCTCCTCAACTTTGTTCTCCTTATCCAAGTCATGGAAGGGCTGCTTGCCCACATGAATGGCACGACGTGTGGCGCCCGATTGAAGGAATTCTCCCAACTTGGCATCACCCGGGTCAGGATGCGTGTTCAGATAATTGTAGTACCAATTGTAACCAGTCAAATTGCTGAAAAGGGAACCATTTGTCATGTCGCCATTGATGAGCGAATCGAAGACATCAAAAGCGCAATCCATGTCCCGCTTCTCGATGCATTCAGCGCCCTTCTTTTCGGCCTCATGGAACTGCAGCAACCCGTTGTCGTCAATCAATCCCAGCTGATACAAATAGTCACCATACTTCAGCTGATGCAGTGGATCCGACAGCCCATTGCCAATGGCCACGCCCTTGAGTGGAATATAGACACGAGTGTCTATAGCATTCTGCACCTTGTGAATGTGATGAGCCAAAGCTGGCACATATTTGCCGGCATAGGATTCACCGGTGACCCAAAAGCCCGAGGAATTGCCCCAGCCAAACAGCTCGTAGAGCTGCATCATGGCCTCGTGCAGATTGCGTCCGACATCGCGTTCATTGGTCGCATATCCTTTATCATTGTCGGTGAAACTGAAGCCAGTGCCCACAGGATTATCAATGTAGATCAAATTGTGGGTCTTGCTCCATGTGTAGTTGCGCTTCTGCAGTTTGCCCTGGCCATCTAGCTCCAGTGGACCATTCTCGGTGAGCAGGCCGAAGAGCGAAGAGGCGCCTGGTCCACCTTGTAGCCACAGGACAACGGGTGCATAGTCGGGATCGGTTTCGGAGGGGAAATACCAGAAGAACATGTTCGAGTTGTAGGCCTTATCAACGGTCAAATATCCAGCATAACTTTCAACGCCATGGAATTGCGAACCCGTGACACGAGCCAACGATTGCACCTGCTCCATGGGCACCGATTTGTTGGCGATGAGGGGCGTGAGGAAGAGCGGCTTGCCGGGATCAACGCCATCATCGTAGAACTTGAAGCGTGGATACGGGTTGACAAAGCTCCGTCTATAGGGTTTATCAGCAGCGTCAGCGATGTTAACTATGCAGACAGCGGCTGCTATAATTAAAACCGCACAATGATTTGCGCTTTTCATTGTCTTAGTTGCAGCTGTAGGGCGTTTATTTTTTTTATTTAATTTGTATGCATGATAATCTGTTATCTGGCAATATGATTCACACTTACCCTTTCTTTGCAATATATGCGATTGCTGCACTTTATCAACTTTTGCTTGCGGCAGCAAAAACTACTCTGAGCCGGCGAAATAAATAAATGATGTTGCAATCTGTGCCGACAACAACAAATGCGTTTTAAAATGAGTTTTATGTGACCGTTGGCTGTAGCTCAAAATACCAGATGGTGTTTAGTATTTATTTATATGTGACAGCCACTGCTTTGGTACTAAAAATACTTGCGCACATTCAAATTTAAAATTCACCTGACGGGTATTTTATAGTTACATGACTGTTGTAATATTAAAACTACTTACAGATATATTAAAATTTGTAATTCTACCACTACAAATTTGTACTAACAATAATTAAATTCAACTATTCATTTAAATATTTTTAAATATACACAATTTCTTTAAATATTTAGATCACTATACTACTACTATGTCTGTACGAATTTGCTTATATTATTATATGGTCATTAATTCATTACAAATTTTTATTATTTTATTTTGCTTAGTAAACGTTTTTTGACTTAAAATTTAAATAAAAACTGTAACGTTTTTAAAACCTCGTGTAAATACGTTATAGTTGTAAAGCTGTTATATTTTAGTATATTTGTAAAAATAAATACCAATATTTGCAGATTGTGGTCACGTTGCAAGAATTGAAATGAAACCGATTTGCAACAAAATTAAAAGGAATTCCAAATAGATAAGCGCTTGCTTTGGGTAATTTACCCAACAGTGGCTAGCAATAACAACAATATTAAGTAACTGTGACAACTACAAGATTAACACGTATCAGCCAAACTATTATTACCGAGCAGAGAGCCGCTCAACAATGCTGTCACCTTCAATTGCCGGCTAACAGATAATGAGTCATATCGACAGCGACGCCAAAATGGAATTACGCTGCTTTCGCTTTTGTTGTGGCCCCAAAACGGAATTTAAGGCATTCCAGTGTAGGCAGCCGAAAGTATTGGACGCGCCAGCTCTCTCAACGCCCAGTAATTAATTGTTATTATTATCGCAATGTTCGATTTCAATTTGGAATTTGCGCGTGGCGGCGCCACCTTCACCACCGAACTGTTCCAGCTGCTCTCAGCTGGCGGCGTCAGCAAGAACATCGTCTTCTCGCCCTTCTCCATCCAGACGTGCATCGCTTTGGCCTTTGCCGGTGCCCAAGGCGAGACTGCCGATGAAATCGCCACAGGATTGCGTTTCGTTTCCAATTTCCCACCAGAGGTGGCGCAAACCTTCCAGTTTGTGCTGGAAAAGTACCGCAACAGTAACCTGCTTAAGATTGCCAACAAACTGTACGTACAGGAAGGCAAACAGTTGAAGGCCAGTTACGAGCAGTCCATCAAGGAGCAGTATAACTCTGAGGCAGAGTCCATTAACTTTGCGCTAAGCGATGCCGCAGCTCAGTCCATCAATGCTTGGGTTAATGCCAAGACAGAGGGTAAGATTACGGAGCTGGTGACGCCCGATGCCTTCAGTGACAACACACGTTTGGTCCTCTTGAATGCGCTGCACTTCAAGGGCAGCTGGGCGAACAAGTTCCTCGAGGAGCGCACTGAGGAGGATGACTTCTGGGTTGGTGCAGAGGAGACCGTCAAGGTACCATACATGAATCAGAAGGCCAAATTCGGCTATGGTTTCTTCGAGGATCTGGGCTGCACTGCCATTGACATGCCCTACAAGGATTCGGATCTCTCGATGTTTGTGCTGTTGCCACAGGAGCGTGAGGGTCTTAAGGATCTCGCCGAGAAGCTGAAGAGCGTAAATTTGGTGGATTTGGCTGATAAACTGGTCGTCGAGGAAGTGCATGTGAAGTTCCCCAAATTTAAGGTGGATTACTCCATCGAACTGGCCGATAAGCTGAAACAGGTGAGTTCCATTTCCATTTATTGACACGTCGCTATCTTTGGACTACGTTGCAAAGAAGTATTTATTAGGTTGTTATCGCGAGGGTACGAAAGTACTTTCATTTTAGTGTAGCAACTATTTCAGTGGCTTATCGCTGTCGACGTTCTGTTTGATAAAGTGTCGAGTATCGTAAATATTCGATGCAGTTCATCATTGTGCGGTTTCGGCGTCGTGCTTCAGATCATGTATCAGTAGCCGCAGTTATATAACAAAATATAAAGTCACTTGTGGTGACTTATCTACATAACTGCTTTGCTTACAATGCTAATATCTTATCGAGTACATCCTCTTTAGCTTTTCAGTCGAGTGACCTCATCAATAACATTGTTAAATCATTGTTTATTTTTAAAATATGTATATGCAAACAATTGTTTATTGTTAATGTTGAAGTGTGTATTTCAACTTGGTGGCAATTGGAAATTTATAGCAAACGAGTTAAAACACCTCTGCAATCTCTATAAATGATTATTTCCTTTAAATAGCCATTGCTGTCTGTTTAATTAAAAAGTTAGATGTTGAAGAATATAAAAGCTGTCAATGTTCCTTTGATTATTACTATTAGTTGAACTAGGGTGCTAAAGTTTAGCACCAACAAAAATAACCGTAACGCATACAATGCCCTAAAATTTGATGAAACTCAGTTCATAATTTAAGAATATATTTTCTTTAAGAGTATCCCGAAGTCAAGCCAGCCTAACCATTTTCTTTTCGTTTACCTGCTAGCTCGGCATCTCAAAAATGTTTGACGAGGGCGCGGAATTCAACAACCTGCTGGAATCACCCGAGGGTGTGTACGTCTCGAAGGTGCTGCACAAAGCCACAATTGAGGTCAACGAGGAGGGCACTGAGGCAGCGGCTGCCACTGGCATGATCATGATGACGCGCATGATGACTTTTCCACTGCAGTTCCAGGCAGATCGTCCCTTCCTCTACGTGATCTGGAACAAGAAGAACATTCTGTTCGCTGGTGCTTTTGTTAATGCACCAGATGCTTAAGCACGCACTCACTCATTTATTTGTTAAATTTTTAAATTTTGAAAAACATTTTATTTTATTTAACGCATTTTTTATTAAATAAATAACGTATATACGTCGCACCATAATTTGCAGTTGTTTTTTCTATTTATGGGCAGCACTGCAAAGAAATCAATTTTAAATCAACGCGCCTCTTTACAGGCCCCCTGGAAATTTATCGAAATTTCGAGGGAAGTGTAGACAGTTGCAAATTATCGGGAGTACATTTTGTGGGCTTCAAAATTTTACGTAGATACAATTATTAAATATAACTGTTTTAACATAACTCTTTTATATATAAATTCTCAATTTAAAATAAGATTTACTATAATTTTTAGGTGCAAAAACATCGATGTTTTAAAAAATTGTAAAAGCATCGATAATTCGTTGGTATAATCGATGAGTCTCCACCTCTAGTTTGCAAAAAGAAAACAATTTGTCGACATATATATAAACGCAATATATATATATAAATAGAGAATGCGGGCTGAACAATAAACAGTCATGTGGCAATAAGAAGGAATACAGATTAAAGCAATGTCACTGCGTGCACTCCGCAAACGGGACAACATACCATCAACAGCAAACAATAGCTCAAAAACAACACTCTACAAGAAGGCCAACAACACGACGCCAAGCATAACGTTAACAACTCCGTCACCGTCACCCCGCCAGTCATTGGTAAAGTCTTTGTCTACCATCAGCAGCAGCAGCACACAGAAGCTAATACGTCAACGCAAGCTACTAGGTCGTGCCACACATTCCAATCCGGATCTAACGCAATTCCAACTCCAACGGGGCAACTTCAGGGCTGACAACCTGTTGCGTAGCAAGTCGCAGGGTGATGTTAGCACTGTAGCCCTGGCTGGCAAAACAATACGCACGCTTACGGCAGCCAACGCCAAATCCGAGGTGTGTCTGCAGAGCATCAGTTCGCACAGCTACGAACCAACAACGACGACGACAACGATCAGGAATAATAACAACAAAATGCTGAGCGGAGCGCGTTCGCATCGCGACCTATCTGGTGATCATCATCTGGATTCGGAGGACGGCAGCACGCCACGTCGTATGAGCGAATGCAGCATGGGCTACAGTCAGGCAAGTGGACCTGGAGCCTACTCCAGGCGACGCTCTAGCTCCATGTTCGCTAGCCAGATGTCGTTGGGCGGCGGCGCAGCACCTGTTGATCCCAATGCGCCGCTGCGTGTACCCATCATTGGCTATGAGGTGATGGAGGAACGGGCTCGCTTCACCGTGTATAAGTTGCGCGTGGAGAATCCCGATACCAATGACTGTTGGCTGGTGATGAGACGCTACACGGACTTTGTACGTCTCAATGGCAAGCTGAAGCAGGCGTTTCCACATCTCAACTTAATGCTGCCACGCAAGAAGCTCTTTGGTGACAATTTCAATGCTGTATTCCTGGACAATCGTGTGCAGGGACTGCAAATGTTTGTCAACTCCATCATGATGAAGGAACCATTGCGTAAATCGAAATTGGTGCGCGAGTTCTTTTGCTTGGACGAGCCGCCTTCGTACTCCGAATCCATGGAGGAATGTCGTGTAGGTTGCAAAATAAATGGAAGTTAGAATGGTATTTCTATATAATTGTCATCTTTTTCCAGGCAATATTTGAGGCTCAGGAGGAGACAATAGCCCATTTGAAGCTGCAGATACAGAGCAAGAACGATCTCATACTTGGTTTGCAGCAGAAGCTGCGCGAGGAAATGATCGAGAAGGAGCAACTGCGTGAGGATTTGAAGTGAGTATAAGCAGCTTAGGTACTATCGGTGATTGTGACTACCGATAGTAAACGAACGCATCTTTGAAAGTTTGCCGAATTAACAATTAATTATAAATATTGTCAATAAGCATCAAAAACTCTGCTCAACAACGTAACTATTTTAAATTCCCATAGTTTACTTTTTTTAGTATTGTTTACAAACAATCGTTTATTACCGATAGTACCATCGATAGTACTAAGACATCTCATTACATATTTGTTTATCTCTGTGGTTTTGCAGAAATATCAACCTGAATTGCTCACACTGCTCCTCGGCAAATGACAGCACTTCGCTAAAATAGTTGACAGCAGGACGGAGCTACAAACCACAAGAATTCTACAAAAGTGCGTGTGTGTACAATATTATGCTGAGCATAACTCTACGCACTCGCACACAAAGCGCATATCACATACAATATATCTCCAACAATGAAAGATGGAACTAACAACAACATATCAGGCGCTAGCAAAAAGGCTCATTTACAACAGTGCTTTAGTATTCAGTCGATAATAAGCCCAAAAGAGATACAAATATTTTTTATATATACATATATGAAAGCGAGATTTTACTCGTCAGATATTTAGCAATTAGCACAATACAATTTACAAAATAATAAAGTCTACAATTAATAATAGGATTACGCACTAAAAATCTTATCGCAAGCAAATGAATCACGTTCAAAGACTCGTCATCGCTGGCGGACGTGCATAGGCCTTGGGTATGAAGCCATATTTGCGGGTCTTAGGTGCATATGCCCACAACCAACCATCGACTGTTTGATTGTTAAGATCCGCATAGATCCAATCGCCACGACGAACGGACAGATCATCGGGAGCCTGCGCCTTGTAATCATAGAGCATCACCAACTCTGTACCATGATAACGCAAATCATCGGTGCCAATGCCAAGTTGTTGCTGCTGTTGTTGTTGCTGCTGCTGCTGCTGTTGTTGCTGTGCCTGTTGTCCAGCCTGTTGCTGCAGTATGCTCTCCATGGCATTGAGACCGCCACCTGTTAGTGTGGCATGATGTTGCATGTTGCTTTCGTTTAAAGGCGCCGCTGCTGACGTTGCCTTCTGCTGTTGCAGCACACGCACACTGTCGGCGGGATAGATGAAATTGGCTGGCACGAAGCCTTCCTGACCATCGCTGCGCATGATCCAAAACCAATCGGGATCTTCACGATTCAACACAGTGACAAATTCGCCACGTTCCACTGACAAATCGTTCTCATCGCGTGCAATAAATGTGTAGAGCACAATGCAACGACCCGATGGCTCCTTGATGAATGCCGTGCACTCGGCCACCAGCAGATTGTTCTCTAGATTTGTGCCTGGTGCAGTGGCAACCACTGTGATTGGTTCATCGCAGAGCACATCGAGTTTGTTGTCGACACCAACACCACCAGCCAGCAATGGTTGATTCTCATCGTGCGGCTGCTCGGGACACTGTTCGCGTGGCAGTTTCTTTTTGATGGCCAATTCTGCCAGCTGTGTGTTGTACGGAGCGCAGTAGGAGAAGGGTATGAAGCCCTCTTGGCGTGAATCTTGCCCTATAACATAAACCCAATCGTTTTCGCGATATAATATGTTAACTAATTGGCCACGCTTCACTTCCAGTTCGTCATCCACACAAGGAGTAAAGTCGTGCAGCACAACCATTTTGGAATCGGGACTGTTGATTATTATTATTATTATTATTATTATTATTGTGATGTTAAATTATTATTTTACTTGCCTCAATCCATGCTCCTTCTCAATGCCCACACGCACCAGAGTCTCAATGCTGGAGGAGCCTGTAATGCGTCCCATGCCCACAGGCGCCAGATCACGCTCAATGTTGGCATTTGTGGCTGAGGAGGAGAAAAAAAAACAAGTTCGTTGTTCAACTCTTTTGTTCTCTGTAAACTTGATGTTGCACATGCGCACCTTTCTTTTTATCGCGACGCATGCGCACTGGACACAAAAATGCCATTTTAGAAACTTTTAACAAATCAAATTTACAGTTATTAATTTAATGCACTTTTTAATAAACAATTTGTAGTTTTTTCGTTATGTTTATATTCCCATTGGAAAATACATTTGCAGGTGAGTTCGATTAACTGCGCATCTATCGAGCTGTAATCGTTATTGACCTGCCGCCACAATTAATCGAGAGCGCTTCAAAACAGATATTTGCTGTGTTTTGATTTGTTGGTATTTTGTCATTGCTGCTTGTTTTTTTAATTTATTGCTACGTATCGCTGTGCCATCAAGCGTGTAAGTATTGGAAAGTATTATTTGAATTGCGCATCATATTTATGTTAATATTAATAATAATTAGAGGTACATATTAAATAGTAATTAGAGACCTTCCAAGAGCGCACACCTTGAGGCAGGTTCATTGCAATTGCCCGTTAGTCAACAGTTTAAGTAATTACTAAACTGCTGTAATAATCGTGATATGGATCTAGACTTAACTTTGGCACACCTTCCGCTTAGTTCGCCACATTTCCGTCGAGAAATTGCCAACAAACAAACAAAGCAAGAAAGTCAGGAAGTTTCAGGAAATTAGCTGACGCATCGTTGACTTTTGTGCAGGACAAAAGAGAGTTTCAAGGTTGTTCATGTGTATGCAAGGCAGCACGTCATCTCTTACATTTGTATTTGTACTTGTACTTGCAACAGCATCCCATTAAAAACGGGCAATGTACTATTTTGGTGCCAAGGATAATGCTGTTTGCATGCCATTTTCGATTATTGTTGCACTTCCCAGGAATGTCGAAGCGAAAGTATAAAGTACACACAACTAACAAACTGACCTACACAGCAGCCCATTCCTTAGCCCAGTCCTCCCCGAAAAGTCCTCTAAACGAGTTCGTTTTCATTGCCAAAAAAGAAACGAAAAGTAACTGCGCATTACCATTTGAGTGTTGCAGCTGGCGATTATATATAATATATATGTATATGTATTGGGCATGCTATGTTCATGCCACCCCCTAAATGAACACTTTGTCTCGCACTCGTCTCGCTGTTGACTTTTGCTTACTACGCAGTTGATTTTACATCCCGCTGTTCCAGCTCATCAGCCCATCGCCACCCCAAAATAAAAGTAGCCACCATTAATTCCCATGCCCTATCCCAAGCATAAAAACTGAGAGCGCTTCTCTTCCCCAAGCGACGAGAGGAGAATCGATAGAAAGGCGTCTGCGCTCTTGCTTCACACGTGGAAACCATTCACTAAAAATCACACAATGAAGATGGGGTTGATGTTGGACCACACAGATGCTGTTGCTGTTGCTTCTGCTCCTGCTGCTGATGTTGCCACTGCCACTGCCTCAATTCAAGCAAGGAGCAGACACAGTTGAACCAGTTTGGGATAGGGAAAGGAAACATCAAGCTAGAACGCGACTGCTTAAGTGGGTCAGTTATTTTTGGAGTCACGCATATTTATTTATGGCTCTTAGCTAGAGTCGAGCCCTTGCAGTTGTTTGGTTTGCTTTGGTCTCTTGTATAACTCATAATGGACTCGTGTCATCCTGGGATTGGGTTTCACTCAAGGTGCTGTAATAAAACTGTCAGCGGCATTGCCGTTTCCCATGAATTCTAAAGTTACAACATCTACACGACGTGAACATTCACGTCATTCACATCCATTTCATCGGAAATTCACCTCATATCTACATACTGTATAGTATAGTGTGAGCAATAGTCGTAAATCGATTTGCGGTGCTTTCAATTTTCATGAATGGCATTTCAATTTCCCGATGCAACGGCCGACAAAGAAAAAAAAAACTATTTGACAGCTCAATTTTGACGAACATTCCCAAAATGAGTAACCTCTATAAATTAACTTTTAGGTGCTCTACATTTTCTGTAATGATTCATAAAGACTCTTTCTATTAAGCAAGAGTTATTATTTAAAATATGTTAAAATATATTATCAATAAGAAATTCCAACACATTTTATTTATGCGATTTGCATAATAATAGATTTTTTAAGTCAACACAATTTATAAATTTTTTCTAACTTTGAACTTTTTGACAGTTATTTTAATTTAAATTTTAAATGTTATTTTTAGATAATATAGATTTCCCAATAATGATTTAGAATATTTTCAAATATATGCAAATTATCAATACAGAATTACAAATTTTGTAAATAATTCCAATTTATATGTATTTTATATTTTAAAATATCTGAAAATTATCTATATAGAATTGCTACACATTTTATTTAAAAGATTTGGATAAAAATTTCATAAATAATTCAAAATTTATAAATTTTCCTAACTTTACATTTTAACGAACATTTTCAATGTGTTTTTTTTAATGATATAGATTTTCAGTAATGATTTATAAAGACTCTCTCTATTAAGCAATAATTAATATTTGAAATATTCAGGTTCTTCATACATTTGATCAATAAAGAATTCCAACACATTTTATATATGAGATTAGCATAATAATAAATGATTTTTTAAGTAAGCACAATTTATCAATTTTTTCTAACTTTGAACTTTTTGACAGTTAAATTTTAATTTTAATGTTAAATGTTATTTTTAGATGATATAGATTTTCCAATAATGATTTATAAAGCAAGCGTTAATATTTCAATATATCTGAAAATTATCAATGTAGAATAGCTACACATTTTATTTAAAATATCTGCATACAAATTTTTGCAAATAATCCTAATTTATTTATCTTAACTTTGTCAGTTAAATTTTGACGAACGTTTTAAATGTTTTCAAATGTGTATGTTTTTTTTTTTGAATAATGACTTTAAAAAAACTCTCTCTATTGAGTAAAAGTAATTGCTGCACATTTTGTTTAATAATAAATAATTTGGTAAACAATTCCAGTTTGTCAATTTATACAATTTTAATGAACAATAAAAATTTAGTTTTTAGGTTCTATAGATTTTCAATAAAGACTCGGTCTACTAAACAATAGTCAGAGCTATAAAATATCTGCAAATCTAAACACTGCCAGCATGATAGCTCATTGTATTATCAACAAACATTTTTATAATATTTGCATAATACAAATTTGTATAAAAATTTAAAAAGTTTTAAATATTACCTAAAATATAAATTTGATTTTAAACCTATTTTAAAGTTTTCTAAAAATTTATTTTATGATGCTAAATATTTTTTCAGTAATGCCAATAAAGATTCTCTCTATAAACTTTATAGTATGTATAAAGGGAAATATTTGCAAATCAAAACATTAGCAAAATGAAAACTCATTTTATGGTCATTTTATAAATAATCAAAAATGTTCTATTTTGTATAAATTCAGAATTTATTCTAAAAGGTATTCATTGAGCGTTGCACACATGGATTTGTAACCGTAACTTTCTCTTGATATGGTGCCAACAAAATTTTAAAATCCATAAAAATTGTGCTATTATTAGCTGAATACAGAATACAAAATGCACATGCGACAATTTTGAAAAAGTTAAATAAAGATACACTTAAAATCAGCGTGATATTAAGTCATCAAGATTAATCATTATTAGCTGCATTTATTTAAAACATTTTCCACATTTTGTATTCATGCATGATGTGTTTTCCAATTGCAATCAATTTTGGTTTGCGTTTACATTTGTGCAACGGCAAATTTAACGATTGCTTCGAGCCGTAAACAAAATCAAAATAAATACGAGCGAAAATGCAGCTTGAAAAATGCAAAAAAAAAAAAAAAAAATTAATTATTTTCGTTGAGGAAAATTTGGAAAGCTTCCAAAATGCACGGGCCAGATGTGAATTTCTTCGAGTAGCGTCGTAAATAAGGAGAAAATTGCGAAAAACTAGAAAAACAGCGTCAAGTGCAAACCAAAAAAAAGAAAAGAAGAATAAATTAGAAATAAATAAACAAAAATTACAGCAAATGTAAAGCGCACAAGAGAAAAGAAAGACTTCTAAGTGGATTTGTCAAGATGTATGCCCAAAGGCTGTTGATTCACAGTTCAGCCCACGCACATTGAATGAGAGAGAGAGGAGGAAGGAGAGTGAGGAGTGGGGAATGGCGGCAAAACAAAGTGTTCAAGGACATGTACAAGCAATTGCGAGGCATTAAGCCGTTAAATGTGGCACGCAGATCAAATGCTCCCCCTCTTTCCCAGTCACTTGACTGTTGGGCGTCGGCTGCGCATTTGCTCGTCAAACGCTGCGTATGTGTTATATTTAATTGCCACTAAACACTGCCTGCTGCTGGTCAATGTCAGTGGCAAAGTTATGAGTAGTTTTCTTCCTTCTCTTCTTTTAAAATGCAGCCACGTCCTTGCCAGCGTTTTAGTCGAGTGTCAGAGTTAAACCCACTCACAGCACAGAGTGTTAAGCTGGCTGCTGGCTGCTGCTCTGGGTTCTAGGATTTTGTGAACGTGTCTGTTCCCGCTTTTGTTTGCGGCTCCTGCAGCGTGCATTCATTGAGCCTTCGCCTACGCTCGAGTACGCTCCATTCGCTCTCGCTCTCTCACACTATTCTCTCTCTCTCTCTCTTTCTCTGTCTCTGCCATCGTGTCTTGTCGGACGCCACTTGGGGCACGTGCGCCAACGTGGAGCTCGGTGTCTCTGTCGGTGTCGGTTGCCGTGCTCTCGATTCATCAGACGACGCTCAGTTGATGTTGGTTTCTCGTACGGCGTGGTTCGCATTTTCTTTTGGTAAAGTTCGCGAGTTTCGCGCTTCACAACAACGACAACAGAGCGACACAGCAACAACAAATTTTCAATTTAGGTAAAGTCATGCGTGAGACTTCAAGACCATGTATCGACAACTAAATGACATTAAAGCCTCCCCCCAATCCACCTTTCCACTCAGCAGCCCCTAAAGTGCCTCCTCAACAAACAACAAAAACAACAGTCTAGGCTGGAGATTTAAAATCCAATTGCTGCTTACATAAAGTGCATAGTTGTAGTTGCTCAGTTAGTTTTTCTTCTTTTTTTTGGAGGTGGGCTCAGTTTGTCAGTTTTCCGCTCAGGTGACACAGTGTGAAATGCCTTGCATTATTCAAGTGTGGCTTCTCTTGGCGCCACTTCCGGGCTATGCTCTCTACGCATAATTACAGCCACACACACACACTTGCACGTACATTCACTTAATATATATATATATATATATTTATCTCTATATGGTATTCATGTATATTTTTCATCATATTTTTTTGCATGCGTTTTTTTTTGTTTCGCTTTTGTTTTCACTTGGAACTTTACAGACGACCATTAAATTGTGCCCCCAAACAAAATATTTTCGGTCTGTCTGCGACGTCAAAGTCAAAGACACTTTTATGTGTGTGTATAACTTCTAGATGTATATATAAATGTATATATAAATACGTTCGGATATATATGTACATATATGTATGATGTTTTGGTAATAAATAATTATAAAAGTGGCGCATTGTTGACACGCGAAATATTCATTCGCCAAATATTGTGGAACATCTTGTGTTGAGCCATCAATTTGTGTATACAATACCCTGTATTTTAACTTTTAGCCGATAATTTATTGGTACACTGAATCCACTAAAATCCTTAAAATTCGAAAATAAATTTATTTTTAATTTCAGGTGCTGCTAAATTAAAAATGTTTTTTTTTTTTAACTTTGCTTTTATTTATTGAATCTTCTTCTTAATTTTGAGACTTACAATAAGTTTACGAATCTTAATCTTAAGATTCGTAAAAATATTTTAGCTTTAATTTAATTCCTTTTTCTAACTTATCAAATTTTTCAACTTTTATTTTAAAAGTTTCTAAAATAAACAAAAAAGAAATATATTTCCGTATTTTTTCTTTATTTTACTTAATAAAAGGAAGCAATTTTCCAATTTTTTATGAAATTTCAGCCTAAAGTTACATATATAAAAATGTTGTAAAACGATCGCAATAAAAATTGTATCTGTTTAAATACGTATTCTGATAAAAATGATTTATTATTCTTTTTTTTTTATTATCTTATAAAAATATATTTCCTTATCCATATCTCTTTTATTTTGAAATTCCTCTAGGGTGTTTAATAGTAGTTTATTTTTTATCTATATTTGTTGCCAAAATGTCGCCAATTGGCATTTTTTTTGTCAAGGTTAAAACCAAATGAGATCATTCACGTGATAAATGATATATTATAGTGAGTCTGGCAAGTCTTTAAAATACACTTATGGTTTGTTTACATATTTTCAATGTTTTGCATGATGTAATCTTGTTTATCTATTAACCAAATGAACTATACACGTATGTATATACATACATATGTGCCGTGTATTTATTCTGGAAACAACTGCTTACTCAATTTGCTGCAATAATTGAAATCTGTATTGCGATGTGAAAGTGGACACGTACATATTAGTGTGTGTGTGTGTGTGTTTGTGTGTGTGTCTGTTTCAATCACAGTTGTTCTATTTGATTTTTGTTGTCGGTAGAGGGCGTCATTTGGTCAATTTGCCTTTTGCGTTTTCCAATCCCATTTCCAATTATCTATTTATATACCTACGTTATGTAGTCTGCTTATACGGATGCTAGAAATTTCTAGAACACTCTGGTTGTGGGTTCATTACGGATGGCATAGGAACTTGACACACACGAGACGTAATTGATTGTGCTCTTTAGCGCGCCCTCTTCTTTGGCTGCTGTCCTGGCTAGCTGTAAATTGCATGCGATTCGATTTAATTGCATGAGGGCGCGGAATTTGCGCCAGCATTGAATTGCATTGAATTTTATTGTGCAATTTATCCACAACCCAAAATGGGGGCAAAGTACGGGCGATAAGATTGCTTTGACTATATTTATAAAATCGCATGAGTTGTGGTGTATTGAGTAGCATAAATTTTAAAATGCCTTATTCATAATTAAAATGCGCTCTCTTATTTGCTTACTCACCGTTACTATTGCTATCTTTGTCTCACCCCTTCTGACTATTTTGCAGTGATGGAAATGGAAAAGCGTATTATCAAAATGGATTATATCAACCAAAATGAACGACGCATGAAAATGCACAATCATTAGCAGCGTAATTGGGATTGCATTAATAAATAAGAATTACGCGCACAGCTTTTTTTTTTAAGCAAAATCCGAAAAAGCCGAAAAGCAAAAGTAAAAGCACAGTTAACTCTTTGGCAACGCGATAACTCTTCGTTTTGCTCTAAATCGAACAGAAGAGAGTGGTGGAAGAGAGCGCGCGAGCGCACATTGCTTTTTGTTTACACGCCCATTTGTGTAAAACTAAGGCAACGATTGCAACGAACGCCAAGCAAATGAATCAATGTTTATATTCATTGAACAGTAAATCAATTTGGCAATTAACTAAACAAATTTGAAGAACCGCGCACAAACTGATAATTATTGTAGCGGCATTGCAACGTCAAGCAAACAACAAATCACGCAAAAGCAAAGAGTTTTTGCGCAAAAGCAAAGAGAGCGAATGCATTGAGTGAGTGATAGAGAGAGAGAGAGAGAAGCAGAGAGTAAATACACATAAAGAAGACGAACTCGCTCACTACTCGAAAGTACGAGTACGAGTGCGAGTACAAAAGCAACAAACACACAAGCGAACTCAGCAAATTTCGTTGAGTGCTCCAAAGTCTCGTGCTGGCGTTGATGTTGCGTTTGCCTCCCAGATAGAAATTGAGTCTCTCGCGTGACACAACGTGCGTCCAAACGAGCGGAAAGTTTTGTTTGTCCAGTGTGACTGTGTGCGTTGTATATGTGTGTGAAGAAGTTGGCTCTGTTTTTCTTTCTTTGCTTTTTGTTACTCATTCGTTTGAGTAGCAGCTGCTCTTGTGCCGCCCCCACCATCGACATCGACCCCATCAAAGCGGCAGTCGGTCATTGAAGTGCCACCATAACGGCAACGCAGGAATAAAAATAGAAGTTCAAATAAATATTGCGAAAAATTTGCAATGCAAATGTGTTTCAAATAATCGTCTAAGCGTAGCCAAGGCAAATAAACATACATAAAGTATAACAAGTAATTGTGTTGAAATCGCAACGTGCGTGCATAGCAAAAAAAACATACTAACGACTTAAGCGAGTGCAAAATATCGATTTTTTGTTAGCAGTAGCAGCGCACGTCGATGACCTCGACGACAACTACAACTACAACTATAACAACAGCGGTATAACTGTATAAAAGCAAAAGCTGAGTTAGCAACAGGGAGAGGCTAAGAAACGCTTTTGCCCAAATCGAATTGAGCCACGTTTTACATAATTGCTCAAGCGCATAAAACAAACACAAACGCCGAAACACCAAACGCAAACGAAAGAGCAAAAGCAAACGCAGAAGCAAAGACAAACGCAAAAGCAAAGTCAAAAGAAGTAAAAACAGAAATTATAACGGCGTCCGTCAACCGAGGGCAAGTGGAAAACCTTTTTGTTGGTTTTGCTGCTGCTGCCGCCGCAGGCAGAAGAAGGCGCATAAATAGCACGACGCTGCCAGAGAGCGGCCAAAGAAGTAGCTGCAGTCGAAAATCACAGAGACACATGCTTAGATATCGGCTCGTATCCACACACTTCCTAAAGCAACCGTAGTCAGCCCACACCAACCCAAAAACGCAACTGGGGCGCTACAGTGGGAGAACGTCAAGGAGAGACCGAGAGAGAGTGAGCTAGCGAACGAGAGCGCACCATTTACTTCAAAAGTTAGAGCGAACGCAATTGCAGCAAGTGCAGTACGACGGTACGTGTGTGAGCGAAAGGGACAGCGCGTGAACAAGAGAGAAATTGACTGCGACGTGTAACGTCAACGACGAAGACCGAACGAACACCGATCGCAGGATATACGAAGACACGAATACACAAAAAATTCACGAATCAAAGCATCAACAACAATAAGTAGTGCGTCAGGTGTGTCGACTCGGCTCATTAACGTAACGAACGTTGCAGCGCGTGGAGCTGCAACAAAGTCGCTGAGCTACGACCATTGGCACAACATCATTGTGTGGGTCAGTTAAGGAGGTGAATTAATCAAGAGAGAGTGCAGATCGAGATCAAAGATCGCTTGAACCGCAGCAGTTGCATCAGTTTGCAGCAGAGCGGCATACAATTCACATCAAAAGGGCAATATAATTCAGTCACAACGTATTCGCTAGGAGTTCTACGCCTACTCGGTTTGAGCTGTTTTCAATTAAATAGCGAAAATGTGCAGAGATCGCGATATGAGTTTGTCATAGATCAGCGCAATCGACAGTATAAGGTTAAGAAAAAAATCAAACTGATGCTGTACTGAATGTCGAACAACCTTCAACAGTCGTCACCAGTCACAAGGGAACGTTGTGTGGGCGTTTATTGACAGAGCCTTGGACCAAGCAACAACAGCAACAACTGCAATTGCAACAACGACATTAGCAACAACAGCCACAACAATAACAACAAATAGGACGTCTACTTACGATCCAAGCTAATATACCAAAGTTAACAAATTAAGCCTCCATCAGCCATCACTTAGCCAATTTTAATTAAACAGCAAACAAAATATAGCAACAAATAAACAACAACAACAACAACATCAAGGATCCAGGATTCCCGAATATCCGTTCATGTGCATAAGCGTGAAATGTGACTATTTTCAATAACTCGTTAGCAAGACCAACACACAAAATACTCGCGTCATTTGCCCCCCTCATCAAAGAATAAATACGTATATCGAGGGGGTCACCAAGCGGTTTCGATTTTCGGGTCTACGACCAACGCTGACAAGTTCAAAACGTTGAGGCGTCGAATATCTTTATCATTTGTGCTTTGTGTTAACCAAGAACGTCGTGCAGCTGGCGAACGTACGTGGAAAAATCAGCAAAATTGAAGACTTTGCGAGAAATCTTTGGAAGTCCGTTAAGGCTTGCATTGTGAGTATATTATTACGTTTATTCTTATATTATATAAATATATCCATTTTATATAATATAATAGTATTATATCAAATATAACATTATTTTAAACAAAAATTCTTTCTGGGGTTGTACTTAAGTACGTACTTATAAGTGGAAGTTGATTATAAAAAAGTACTTTAGTTATATTGCTATTAAAGTAATAAAAACGTTCAAGTTATTTTAAGGCTATAAATTATAAATTAAAGGCTGTAAATTGCAAGTTATAAGTTATAAATTTCGGAAAATATTTAAACGACATTAATCTAATCCAGCATTAGCTGTGCTAATTGGAAATCCCAATCTATTCTCTTGCTTAAAAACACAATTAAAAAATACTGGAAAACGTTGAGGATTAAAGTAATTTATTATATAGTCTACATATTATATATTTTAAACATAAAGACTTCTAACATATAAAAATAAATTTCTAGTATTGTTCGATCTTTTTATTATCAATTTTTTTGATTACTTTATTTTTGTATTTTACTTATACACAAAGTTGTGCTATTATTAAAGTTCGCGGGGGTTCACGATAAATTTAATCAGGCGCTAAGATTTATATGATGAACACTGTCAGCTCGGGTTTAGTATCATTATTTGGCATATTTTAAGTGAACAGCTGTTCAAGTACCTCACAAAATTATGCAAAGTAACTGAAAAGATAAGGCGCATATCATTTTAATTTGATTATTTATTTGGCTTATAAATACTTTCTGTTTATGTCGCCAATTTATCAATTTATTAACTTATCAACTTTCGACGCTCATTTGCTCTCCCTCGTTTCGTTTCGTTCCGTTTCGTTTCTCTCTCAATCTCTATCTCGGCCTTAGCTAACTTAATTTATTGGACTTGACGTATGTCTGTCTCAATTATCGTTAATCCAGTTCGCACCTTTGCCCGGATTGTTGCTAATCGAATTGGATTTCATATTGATATTGTTATAAAGAAATTCACACCTATTTTTTGCTATTGCAAGTTGAGCGTTGCCAGGCTCAAAATCAGTAGAAAGAACTTCATGTGCGTTATACATTATTTCGAAAGAAAGAATTAATCCCCTGGCAGTTGTTGATAAACAAAAGTTGGACTTTGTTGTCAAGTTTTAACGGTACCTGGTTAGGTATCCAATTTGCAATCAATCTGCAGCGAAAGTCCACTGATGGAGTACTACTTGGTACTAGATTCTTGTTTGTTTATGACAAGCAAGAATTCATACTCGTATCTTTTCATATCGAACCACATTCACTGACTGATTTTTCCATTACATTTCCATTTCACGATTAATTTCTGTTCAATGTTTTCGCTTTGTTTGCCTTTGACTCATGCAGTGAAGTCTCTTTGCTCGACTATGGCGCTGTCTCTTTTTATACCCGTTACGCATAGGGTAAAAGGGTATTATGACTTTGTGCTGGCTAGAAATGTATGTCACATGCTGAAGAAGGCATATTCAAACCCATCGAATAGCCAAACTTAATTGTGAATGGTATATCAATATACCAAATATACATTTAAGTATTTCTTAGGTATATAAATTTTTGGTATCTTTTATTGTCACGGTCGAGCTCACTCACTTAATAGTATAACTATCTATCAAATATATATTTCGATAGATTTTAGTATTTTTTTGTATATTTATCTGCTATTTCTTTTATTAAAGCGTATATCTCACAATTGAGCTCATTCCCTTAGTAGTATAACCATATACCAAATATATATTTGGGTATATTTTAGTATTATTTCGGTATATAAATTTAGTATTTCTTTTATTGAAAGCGTATATTTCACAATTGAGCTCACTTCCTTAGTAGTATATCAATATACCAAATATATATTGCGGTATATTTTAGTATTCTTTCTTTTATTGAAAGCGGGTATCTCACAGTTGAGCTTACTCGCTTTCTTACTTGTCTATTCTTTAGCAGTGGAAAATTTTCGGAAATTATCGATCACATTTTATTTGAACATCAATTTTCCCTAACGACAGGCGTTCTTATGTGTTTGTTTGGCATACAAATATATGTACTATATGTATGAGTGTATCTACTACATTTACTTATTTATTGTTATTATTCTTGCAACAATCCAAATAATGACTCCCCTACGGATCTCTACGTGGAACGCTAACGGCGTTTCACAGCATAAACTTGAGTTAGCTCAATTCCTACTCGACAATCAAATCGACGTAATGCTGCTTTCAGAAACACACCTTACAAACAAATACAATTTTCATCTTCGAGGATATACTTTCTACGGAACAAATCATCCAGACGGTAAAGCACATGGTGGGACTGGAATTCTAATCAGAAGCCGTATTAAGCACTACTATCATAACAAATTTGCTAAAAACTACCTACAGGCCACATCTATAAATATAAAACTAAATACCGGCAACGAACTTACACTAGCCGCCGTATACTGCCCCCTCGCTTCACTATAGCTGAAGATGAGTTTATGCAGTTTTTCAACTCACTAGGAGACCACTTCATAGCAGCAGGAGACTACAATGCCAAGCACACACACTGGGGATCTCGTCTCGTGACTCCAAAAGGAAAGCAGCTCTACAATGCCATTATCAACGCCAAGAACAAGCTCGACTATGTATCTCCTGGCACACCAACATACTGGCCGGCAGACCCAAAGAAACTGCCCGATTTAATAGACTTTGCGATTACCAAAAACATTCCAAAAATCTGATAAGCGCCGAATGCCTTTCGGATCTTTCATCTGACCACTCGCCTATACTGTTTATTCTACTCCGGCATCCAGGAACATTGGAACAATCACTAAAATTGACCTCACAGAAAACTAATTGGATTAAGTACAGAAAGTATATAAGCTCACACATTGAGCTAAGTCCCCATCTCAATAATGAAGCCGACGTAGACAGCTTTGTTAATTCACTGGAGTCTGTACTTGTCTCTGCAGCCCAAGCTTCAACACCTCAAACCATAAATACACAAAGCAATCGAAAGAAGACAAATCTACAAATCGAGCAGCTCGTCCTCGAAAAGCGACGCTTACGTCGAGAGTGGCAATTCCACAGATCGCCATCTTCTAAGCAACGTTTAAGACATGCCTCACGTGAACTTACTAAAGCTCTACAGCAAGAAGAAGCATATGTCCAACGCCACTACATAGAGCAATTGTGTACTTCTAGTACGAAAAACTCACTATGGAGAGCTCACCCTACTCTGAGCTCACCGAAAGAAGCCGTGATGCCTATAAGAAATCCCACAGGAGGCTGGGCGCGTAGCGATGCAGACAGAGCCAGCACGTTTGCCAACCACCTTAAAAATGTATTCCAACCAAATCCTGCCACGAGTGCGTTTACTCTGCCGACTTTATCAAATGAGCCTCAGCTTCAACGTGAGCCAATCGAATTTCGCCCAAATGAAATCGTTAGCATCATCAAAAATCAACTGAATCCGAAAAATCCCCGGGATGCGACCTCATAACTCCCAAAATGATCATCGAGCTCCCATATTGCGCCGTTTGCACTATCACCCAGCTTTTCAACACCATCGCAAAACTTGGCTACTATCCAATGAGATGGAAGAAGTCAATTATAATAATGATAGCAAAGCCGGGAAAAGACCACACAGTCCCCACGTCGTATAGACCTATAAGCCTACTTTCATGCTTATCTAAACTCTTTGAAAAATGCGTTTTGATTCGGATAAACACGTACCTAAGACTCCAGGAAGGAATCCCGTCACATCAATTTGGGTTTCGTGAAAAGCACGGAACAATTGAGCAGGTCAACCGGATAACATCAGAAATTCGGAACGCGTTCGAAAAACGAGAGTACTGTACTGCCATATTTTTAGATGTCTCTCAAGCATTTGACAGAGTCTGGCTAGAAGGTCTAATGTACAAGATCAAGACAATGCTCCCCAGCAACACCCATAAGCTTTTAGAGTCTTACCTTTACGACAGAAAATTTGTTGTGAGATGCAACTCTGCTATATCTGATGTTTTCACTGTTGGAGCTGGAGTTCCTCAAGGTAGTGTGCTAGGGCCAACACTATACGTCCTCTACACAGCAGACATCCCGACAAGCACACGAATAACAACATCTACGTTTGCTGATGATACAGCTATTCTTAGCCGCTCAAAATGCCCGAGGCAAGCAACTGCGCAGCTAGCTCTTCATATGGTCGATGTTGAAAAATGGCTATCAGATTGGCGAATTAGAGTGAACGAACAAAAATGCAAGCACGTTACATTCACCCTGAACAGACAAAACTGCCCGCCGCTAACGTTAAACAACACTCCACTCCCGCAAGCAAACGAAGTGACATATCTAGGAGTACACCTCGACAGAAGACTCACATGGCGCCGGCACATTGAAGCCAAAAGAACACACCTAAAGCTAAAAGCCAGCAGCCTTCATTGGCTTATCAACGCTCGGTCTCCCCTTAGCCTTGAATATAAAGTCCTGCTGTATAACTCGGTACTAAAACCTATATGGATGTACGGCTCCCAATTATGGGGGAGTGCCAGCAATAGTAATATTGACATAGTCCAGCGAGCTCAGTCGAAGATCTTGAGAACCATCACCGGGGCACCGTGGTACGTTCGCAACGAAAACATACAACGCGACTTAAACATCCTACCAGTCAAAGAAGTGATCGCAGAACAGAAGGAAAAGTACTTTACCAAGCTACTGTTGCACCCTAACCACCTGGCGAGAGGTCTAACAAGGTTGAGCAACCAATCACGTCTTCGTCGTAATGACTTACCTACCCAGCGACCGACCTGAGGGACGCGCAACCAGAATGCAGTTTTAACACACTGTTAGCTAAATTTTAATGTTAAGATTCGTAAACTTATTGTTAGTCTCAAAATCTAGAGAAGATTCAATAAATAAAAGCAAAGTCCTCAAAAAAAAAAAAAAAATTATTCTTGCTGCAAAGTAAATTAAACTGTTGCGTGCTTTTAGGCACGCCATCGCCTCAAACCCAATTGCAACTGTCATGTCGCGCATCGCTCACATGGCTGTTGACCCAATACTCGAGCCCTTTGTTCACTTGGGAGCTTATTAGACAAGTCAATAAACTGTTTGCCATATAATCATAATATGCATATCAAACACAGTTGTCTGGCAAATCTCGTGTGTTCTTTCTTGTTGGCCAGCACTGTTCTCATTCACACGGCTGTTGAATTCAATTAGCAAATCAAGCAAATAAATAAGACACCAAAAAGAAAAAAAAAAAAAGAAATGAAATTGATCAACACACGAATTTGTGTGCGTGAAAATTCGCTAATGCGTGAAATTCCTATATTTAGATATAACGCAAAGAGTTGTAAAAATAATTTACGTAGTTTATTTCGGTTCACAAGAAATGTATAAAAATAACAGCAAATGTGCAAAGCTGCTGGATACGGAATACGCAATACCCTATATGATCATTATGATCATCGTTCTGATTGCTGTTGAGTAAGGTCGGCGATCAATAGACAGTGCTGAGTGTGCAATATATTTTAGGGTATTACAGATTAGAGTTTGCTTCAGTGTTTGTGATGAAAATTAAATCATAACAATTAACAGATTGTGCTTTCTATATGTGGTTTATTTTTAGATGTGTTTGATTTATGTGTACAAACCGCAGAAACTGTTTAGATTGCTAGTAAACTAAAAAGCCCAGCAAAGAATCTGAATAAAGACACGACACGTTTGGAAATTAGTTGATTTAGTTGGAGCAAAAGAAAAGTAAGCAACAATATTAATGATGAAATGCTCCAATTTAGTTGAACCAGAAGAAAAGAATGCAATTAAGTTCTGCATTAATGATATTATAGATTGTTAAGCTTCAACAATCCTTAAGCAGATCGAGAGCATAGCAAAGTCTGTCTGGTTGCTATCTGCAATAGCTTGTATTTGTTTTGATTAGCATTAATTGTCTCGAGTCATTCAAGTTGAAGATCTCTACTATAATAGTGTCAGTCTGCGACCTCAGTTGTTCGATTGATGATTATGCAAAAGTTTTGAGCATCATAATAATTAAAGATTTTTATTTGCGATTTGCAATAGTAGAGTTGGTCACGAGGCCAAACATCTGGCAGTCATGTGATTGCCCCTCAAGTGAGCATACAAAAAAAAAAAACAACTAAAACCGGCAACCATTCACATAAGTTGTACTATATACTATATATAAAAGGCGTACTCTCAGACTTTGTGGCGGTGACAGAGTCACAAGATTCAAAATTATAGTCATGATTCAAAGCTAGTACCAGTCTTCCATTGGCACGTGGTAACAGGCGGCGATGCGGTTCGAAAGAATCAACAATTTATGCACTTTAATCATATATGAATGACAAAAGAAAAATGCAAAAAAAAAAAAAGAAAAAGAATTCTTAAATGTTTTTAAATTAAAAACCTGTTGGCAAAGTCAACTGTGGCCCATAAATCAAGTCAATACTTAAGTACGAGCGTGTGACGTTCTTTCTGTTCACTTGTATCGTGTTGTGTGCTGTGTTGTGATGTGGTTTGCTCTGTTTTATCATTCGCTTTCAATGGCTTGGCAAAGTTCACGAAACTGGAAAACAAATGAAATTTGCGGGATGCTGTGTTGTGTGTGTTGTTGTGTCCCTTATACAACTGCGTGCCGCATTCAATTGAACTTGATTGATTTTAACGAAACGCTGAGTAAAAATACATATTGTCAAAGCGGAATTTGTAAATTAATTGAGCGATATGTCGAGCATAACAACAACAACGACAGACGAAAGCACAAATCATCAATGAAATGCAACCGCTAATTGCGTCACGTGCTGCTAGCAGCGATACAATCAATCAGAGAAGAGAATCGATCGAAACCGAGTAGGTGTAATCGTACTTTGGCCGCTTTCAATTTGATTCCATTACCTATCCCATTCTATATGCGAACTTTTGCCATTTACTTGCGGCATAGAAAAAAATAAACAATTTGCCCAGCTTTTTTCCCTGACACTTTCCTTTTGTTTGCCATTTATCATTTCTCTCTGTGATTTATTTGCCAGTCAGTCGACTTCTCCACAACCCTTTGTACTCGAGTCCTAACAAAGCGATAAGCAATGACATTTATTTTATTTATTTTAGTTTTTCCTATATCGAGAACAGAAAACTTTGTGGTTTTATCAATTTTAGCTGCCATTAATCATTAAAACGTCTAAATTTATTTTATTGTAAATCTTTTTATACAGAATTTATATATTTGCATTGTTTTCCCACAATGTGTGCTATAGAATTTCATATGTATAGCTCTGGGCAGTGATTCTGACTTTTTATGTTGAATTTCCTACACAAATCTGTTTAATTATTCTTCTATTTTATTAGGGTATCCAAGCATCGTTGTGTTCACCTGTTCGTTCCCTTTTCGTATGCTTTTGTAGTCAAGCTACACCGTCCATTAAAACTTTATTTATTTCACATTTGCATTTTATGTTTCTCGGTTAAATTCCGCTGACATTTGCAGACAAAACTCACGGCAACAATGACGTCAGCAATGATTTTTGTTGTTGTTGTTGTTGTTTGGTCTGCCGACCCTCGTCGTCTCATTAGACTGCGTAGCTTTTGGGATTGTATAATCCTTGCCTTGCAGACAAAAAAGAACAAACTAGAAGGTAAACGCTCGCACGTGACTGACATTAACCGCAATGGCAAACAACCAACAAAAAATATGAATATGTTTGAGGATGGGAATTGGAATTGGAATTGGGTAAGATTGCCGTGCCTTTCTTTGTTTAGTCGATAGCAACTGAAATATAAATTGATTGATTGCTCAATTTGCTAAAGCACAGCAAGTGGAAACGGTCTATAAATAAGCATAATAAATATAGACATATGAGGTACTACATACCACTTTATAATCGCACGATTGCGGCACGTTGACGAACTGTCACTGACTATTCTTAAACTGATTCTGTATCTTTCTCTGCCATCTCAGTTCAGGGCACTTGAAAGTTGTCACTGATCCTGCTCAATCAAATCGAATCAAAAGAAAGTCCCCAATAATATTTCTGCTATCTTATCTAATCCACTTTGATAAATTCACAAACAATTAACTATTTTTATAGACTGCTATTCCTCCACACGCATTCCTTAAACAACTGACAGCTACGCCAACAAAAGATACAATGCACAATGGATGACTTTAGTCTACCTTTGTGAGGTGCGCATAACAAGAGACAGACTAAAAAGAGTCAGGCAGCAGCTTTAATCGCAGTCTCATGCTCTTAATCGACGAGTCGTTAACACTAAATGATGCTTCTATCTCTTTTGCCACCCACCTGTCACCGGTTTGAGCCAGTCTACGCTGGCGTTGGCCAGTCTGTTGCCGGTTTAGCCCAACCTATGGCTGAATCGCGGAATCTTATCAACAACGGCTACGGCTAATGGGAAAATTACTTTTCAATATTTGCTCGGTGAAGCGATTGTGAAGCGGAATTTACACGGATTTGTTAAAATCGCTCATACGCCGCGTGTTACACTTTTAGCAGCATCGTGCGAGTAAACGTCGCGCTCTCTGCGCTGCGCTCTGTTTGTGTTGTGTTGAGGGTGAGATGCTGTTTTGGCTGCTTTGTGTGCTCATGACTTTGTTTTCGTGCCCGCAGCAACAGCAGCAACAACGGGGTAAACAATTTGATTATGGCGCGTGTCGAGTAATCAAATTGTGTAAAAACTTGTTGTTCTTCTCTACTCTAGTTTTCTGACGCATTCGTGGGCGTCAAACTTACGAAATGTGAAATTCAATAGCCAAAGTTCAACAACACTTCAGCGCACATTACAACAATTGTTACACAGAAAAAATATGGCACAAATACACCGAATTTAGGTCAAAGTAGTGTCAATAACTGGAAGCGAAAACACTTGATAACTTGATATTTTGAAGCCTGAAATGCTTAAACTCGGGATTAAAATGTAATATCGGAGCTTATTTCTTAAAATATTTGATTCTGCACAGAATTTTGAAGCCTTAGGCTAGTATTTTGCTATGTTCCATCATTTTTATATTCAATTAAAATTAATTTAACAATATAATACTGAAAGCATACCTAAAAATATGTGTTCTAATTTAGTATTTAGTATTTCGCCATTTTAATACTGAATTGGTATTAATGTAACGGTTTAATACTGAAAGTATGTCTAAAATACAGATTTTAATCTAGTATTTTGATATATTGCGCCATTTTAATACTAAATTGTTGTTAATTTAACAATATAATACTGAAAGTATGCCTAAAAATACGGTTTTAAATATAGTATTTTCGTATATTCCGCTATTTAAATACTGAATTGGTATTCATTTAACAATTTAATACTGAAAATACATTAATTTAATAGTTTAATACCGAATGCATACTTAATTATCCAGACATAAATCAAACCGAAAAAGCTTGCTTTTTTCAAGAACATTTTTCTGTGTATTTTTAGAAATAAATTCAAAAGTTGTTTGATTAAGTACAGAATGTTGTAGCCTATATCTAGTATTTTACGTATATTTCGTCATTTTAATACTAAAACAGAATGAATTTAACCATCTAATACTGAAGCCGAAAATAGTTGTTTTTCTCAAGAAGTTTGTTTCTGTGTTTGTTGCCTAATTGTTTGTTATTTAATACACATGCACTTCGTGCTCCTATTTTGTTGCTTTTACCAAATGTGTTATATACACACACTTTTCTTACGTAGAAAAACGTTTCTAATACTCATATTACACTGTATAAACAATGAATATGCCTCCTTTTCACCATATGAACGATTCTATGAATAGGTCATGACGCATTTCTTATCTTATGTTTTGACTGCTTAACAATATTTGTTGTTATTGTTTTCTATGGCTTTTTCAACTCTGTGTGTCTCTCGCATATCGATTGGGTTTTGCTGGCTACCTATTTATCTGTTATTATTTCGTTTTTTTCTGGCTTCTTATCAGTTGAAAAACTGAAACTGAATTTCATTTATCATGCCCAAAAGCATCAAACATGATTCAGGGGTTTTTTTTTACGTGGTAATTGGAGCGCCCACGTTTACTGAACTTGCAACATTTGATCAGGCTATCGACACTTAATTAGCTAATGGGTTAAATGCAGTTGTTGACACTGCAATTGATAGGAGATTACTTGATTTTTCGCTTAAACAGTTGCGTCATACTAGGCGGATAAGCAATTGTTTATCTCACAAAACGGCGCGTAATGCGACTATTAATAAATGTAGATAAATAGTTTTAATAAACTGTCGATTTTTATATTTATTATCCATCACACTTTCTTTGACTGCAAGACAATCAATTGTTTGCTTTTTATATTATTGTTTTAATGCGACTATTAATAAATCCATAAAAATATTTTTTATAATAACATAATTGATTGTAGCAACTATTTTCATGGCATAAACTGATGATTTTATATTTAATACTTATCACACTTTCTTTGACTGCAAGACAATCGATTGTTTGTATTTGTATTATTATTTTAATTGCTGTCATCGTTCATTTTGTGCTGTCAACACACACACACACACACACACACACACAGCAAATCCCACTTTCCGTCTGCAAGTTAGTTCAATTAATTTGATAAGCATTAATGCCGAGCACATAGCGAAGGCTTCGAAAGTATTTCGCATGCTTTGCACGCGCCGCATTTGATACTTTAGTCTTTGGGTATCCTTTAGGGCAAAGGCGCGTCTCAGCTGTCAACGATCACGTCGTCCATTGGCCAATTGGATATCCATTTATTCCCATGCCGATTGACGTCATCGTCGCGTGGGCTTTAATTGAGATTCGTTGAGATTTTTCGTGGCTGCCTTGCTTGTTGTTTCTTGCTTCTTGTCTCAAGTAATTGAATGTATGTATGTGTACTCACTCACTCGCTGACTGAGAGTACAAAAGCATAAGCAGGGTGACTGACACAGTTCTGCATCGCGTTCGCCTTCGCCTCATCTTGAAGCGCGTGATGAGCGCTCTACTTAATTAGTTAACATCGGCATATTTTGTTTTGTTGTTTGTGAGCGTCACCAGACACAACTTGTTGACTCAGGCATTGGTTAGACATTGCGTATACGTATTATTGTTGGCCTCTAACTGTGACATTGCACTTGAAATATTTGTGTGTTGAGGAAGTGTCGCTGCTGTCAATTTGTTGTCTGTTTTGCCGTTTTGCATATCAATACTTTTGTTTTTTGGTTGGCATTTCAAATTTTGTTTGTGCTATTTGGGCATAAACAACTGCATAAATTCATAAGCTTCAATTAAGGTAGCCATAAACAGAGCGCACAATTAGCGCGATTTATTTTCGTAAAGTCCCAAAATCGAATCGAAACGAAACAAAATATCAATCATACGCCTCGTGTGTCTGCCGATAAGCGCGCAAATCTCTTGTCTGCACTGTGTGTGGAAGACTTTGCAAGTCTTTGCATAAGTTTTGTGGCCATAATAAATTTCACACCTTTGCTCACACTCACTCTCTGTCTCACTCTCTCTCGCTCGCTGGCCCGCTCTTTCTCACTCTCTGTCTCTCTTTCTCGGTGCCTTAAACGCTCAGTTCATGATCGATTGCTTTAGCAATTATCAATGCGCATGCGCGTTCTCTCTCGCTCTCACTTCTTCACACAGCTCGCTCTCTCTTTCGCTCTCTCTGTGTGTGTTTTCGTTGACGGGGAGTCTCCCAAGATTTTCGCATATAATTCGCGAGGTCGGCGCTGAAATGAGTTTAATAGTAATTCGGCGCGCAAAGAGAAAGCAACGTTTCAAGATTCTCCTCGTTCTATAATCATACAAAAAAACTTAAGCGACAAATAGCTCAACACAAAAAAAAAACAGAATAAACTTTTCCAACATACAATGTGAAACTTTTGCAATGCAATTAAATTGTGATTAAGACACAAATTTAATTTGCAGAAAACTCTTAACAAAAGCAAAACCAAAGTGAAAAAGAAGTTTAAAAATAATAAATTGACAGAAGGAAATCGTAGCCTTCAACTTCAAATTTGCTAAATTGACCAAAATTGATTTCGATTGAAATTAATTACGTCAGATTTATGTGTCTCATTTAACTGACTTTGAAAAGTGATTTGCCAAAAAAAAAATAAAGAAAAAACTTTGTGATAAATTCGTAGATTCAATTGTGATATTAAATCCAAATAGACTGATCAAATTAGCGTATTCGCTGATTAAAATGACGCCCAAGATTATAACATATTTTCTGGTAAATTTTCCATTTTACATTGTACAAATTTTCGAATCGATTTAAGATTTATTTTTGGCTGGGATAAAAGCACTTTTGACATATTTTTGCCAGCGTGCAAAAAATAAATTAAATGCAAGTCATGTAATGCTGCATTTTCGACGAGGTGTTTATAAATTATATGGATTTTTCCTTTAGCGAAATTCTTCAGAAGAAAATTAATAAAATTCATAAATTTTTAAAATTACATAATCAATTCTAAATATTTTTGTAACTAAAAACATAGAGTTGTTTTACAGATTAGAATTTTTTTTAATTTCATCAAATTTTACAAGAATTTTTCTTAAAGTATTTTAAATAGATTTTTGTGATAAAAAATTAAAACATATTCTAAAAGTTGTTTGAAAAATTGTTTTGTATCTTAAAATGTTTCTGATTACATCAGAATTTTTTAATAAAGAATTTGTAATAGATATTTTTTATCAAAAAAGAAATCAATTTTATTTTTGTAAGATGGAACAAACATTCCAAAAAGCTTTTAAGAGTTGTTCGGCAGTTTAGAAATTACTTTAATTATATTAAATATATAGAATATTTCTTTAAGATTTTTCAACATATTGAATACAGGGTATTACTTAGTCGATTTCTATCAGCAGCAATGACTTCATTATCTCTTTAAACCATAGAAACTAGCTTCACAGACTGACATTTATCACGTGCTTCATACATATGGATGATCGCAAATAGTTTGTGACCAATTCTTTGTTGATTGCTTTGACTCAGTTACATTGAAACAATGCTGTAATTATGCTCTTAGTCATATGTGACAGCATGGATTAAAGTTCATCTGCTGCGATAACTGCTAGGAAAATATCAATGAGTTTGCAACAATTGTGAATACTTGTAACGCTGTTGAAAAGTCTGTTCTTGCTAATGACTTGCTGTAATGCAATATTAGTCATATAAGTTGCTTAGACTTAAGTATATTAGCCTACTTAATGGCTTGGCTCGTGCGAATGCAGCTCTGTCGCTTATATTATTACTGCTTAATTATTCATCTTTTAGTGCTTAGCTAACACATATATGTATTTACACACTCATTTGTCGCGTCATGTGGTGGCAAAAGTTGTTTAATTAAATCGCCGGCAAATGCTGTCCGCGTGATGCAACAGTCTCGAGACTTTGTGGCTGATCATGCGTCAGTTCAATTTATTTAAATTAAAGTTGCGTCTCAATCTGATTGTGTGTCTCTCTCTCTTTCTTTCTCTCTCTTTGCAGTGCGGCATGCGCCATCCCACAACTGGCCTTAACGAAGACGACCTAAGTCGTCTCACAGGTTCATCCTCCTCATCGACCGCGTCTTGCGGCAGCGCTGCCTCATCATCATCGTCATCATCATCCTCGGCAGCGGCAACGCAACGACAACAACAGGACCCGTGTGATGTCGTCCAGCTGTCGTCACATCAAACGGATCAGCAGACATCGCCCCGCTTCAATTCCACATATCTACCCGAAATCATAAACCCCTTGGAATGGCAAAAGTCGCGCAAGCGCAAAGAGCGCCTCGACAGCTGCTCGGCCACCAGTCAGGATCGCAAGCTACAGCGCAGCAACAGCGAGGAGCTGCTCACCGAACCGGAAGCACCCCTCAATCCGTCAAATCCCACACAGACGCATTGCCGTCAAACCCACTGCGAAGTCATTCGTCGCGTCTCCTCCGAGGATTTTAAACGCACAGCGAGCTATGCCAGCTACTGTCAGGAGATTGAGCGTGATTCTGGCGTCGATTTGCCACCCGACAGCAATGAGCAGCAGGAGAACAATGCTGCACTCGCCAATCTGCCGCAAAGCGTCAATATCGAGGCCACCAAAGATCGTGCGCGTCTCGACACAAGTCCAGCCCGATCACAGCAACATTCGCCGGTGCGCAATGGACGCCAGCAACAGCTGCAGCGTGAGGCGAGCGATGACAGCGAGTGTGAGCATGAGCGTCGTCGGAGCAGCGAACGCTTCTGCAAATCCCGCCAGCCGCCGGTGCGCAAATCCGGAGTCAGCAAGAAGCCCAGCGCAGGTGGCAAGTATTTGCCATCGCGGCGTGATGAGCAGAGCGCTTATAAATATGATTTGTCAGCGCTTAAGTACGAGCGACGTGGCTTCATAAGCAGCAAGAAGCAACAACAGCAGCAGCAACAACAGACGACAGCAGCAACTCTTGCCGATCACAACGACAACAATCTGATTGACTTCCATCAGCAGCAACAGCAGCAGCTTCAACAGCAGCAACAACAGCAGCAGCAGCAACAGACAAAGCGCAGTGCCAGCATCTCGCCCACTCCAACCACTAGCAGCTCGTGCAGCTCAGCGGGCAGCGATGACAGCACTCCGAATGCCACCTCGGCCCCCATCAAAGCCAAGCCGCCGCAACGCCAGCAGCAGACCCTGAACTTGACCTCTGCGCAGGAGTCGTTGCCTTGGGTGCGTGGCGATGAGCCTGCGCCCATGTTGAGTCGTCGCTATGCGCACTCGCGTCATCATGCCGGCGGCAACATCGATGCGGCTGCCAAGTTGGCCAAAGTCATGCCATATCCACAGCAACAGCCAAAGCAGGCCGCAAGCGTGCAACTGCTCAGCGAGGACATGGATTGCTTGGAGCCCATGGATGCGGTGCGTGCGTTCAGCTCGCTGGAGAATATGCGCACACGCGATGTGATGCAGCAGGTGGTGCCCGCTATGATGGCATTCCAGACGCCCGAGGAACGAGTCAAGGCCATCAATCGTCGCGTGACGGCGTTGAAAAAGAAGCTGGTGCAGCTGGAGGATTCGCTGGAGCAACGTTTGGGCTATCGGCCATCGCAGGCGGAGCGTCTCAATGACAAGTACATGAAGAACGCGCTCGCCGAGCTGAGCAAGTTGCGCAAGGAGCGACACGAGCTTAAGACTGATCCCATTGCCGCTCTAGGCCTCAAAGTGGGCGCCAATGTTGGTGGCCAGGGCAGCGGGATTGCTGCCTCCCATCAGGATGCGGCCAAGAAGTTGGAGCGCATGAAGAACACACTTTGCGAAATCGAACAGGTAAGATGAGTTGTTAATACGCAAAATGTGGCCTACTTTTATGGCCAGAAATTAACATGATCCCAAATGACGTCAGCGCGCAGGCTTTAGAAATCTTCTTTTCTTTCATTCGATGAAAGCGAAATGCCATTTGAATTATGGCATGACAGCAAAATGTCTTTGTGTGCCAAAAATGAATTCACTTGCTTATATAATAGATACAATTTGTTGTCTTTTTGAAGAATTAAGCAAATACTTGCACTAAAGTTAGTTTAGATCTTTGTTAGTTTGCTAAACAAAAATATTTAACAAGCTGCAAAAAAAAACACATGTTGCATAAGCCAAAATTAGCAATTGAAATGGGAGAACACATACTATAATTAGTCGAGGAGAATGAGAGTATGAGAAATAATTACTACTTTACTTTGAAAGTATTTATTAGTATATCGATATACCAAATATAGCCTTTGGTATACTTTAGCAGGTATCTTGCTTACTTGTTTTTTAGTAACTTCTTAATACTAAACCTTAAACCTAAATCGATAGCATACGCTATAATTAGTAAAAGAACTAATTACTATTTAATTACCTTGTAAGTATGTAATAGTATATCGATATACCAAATATAGCCTCTGGTATACTTTAGCGGGTATCTTGCTTACTTGTTTTTTAGTAACTTTTTAATACTAAACCTCAAACCAAAATCGATTGCATACGCTATAATTAGTAAAAGAACTAATTACTACTTAATTACCTTGTAAGTACGTAATATTGTAGTATATCGATATACCAAATATACCCTTCGGTATACTTTAGTCGAGCACACTTGACCGTAGCTTTCTTTCTTGGTTTTTAATAACTTCTTAGTACTAAACCTCAAACCCAAATCGAAACCGCAAGCTATAATTAATAATTTAAAATGAGTGTAGGAGAACTAATTACTTCTTAATTACCTTGTAATGTAGTCATAACCGAAATGTGGAAAATTTATTACACATTTCATGATAAAGCATAATTTCTAGACATTATAGATTAGGCAATTTCATTAAAATATTCAATTCTAGACGTTAACTTGCCAAATAATGCGGAAATTCAATTTTCTCGCGACATTTGGCGTCGCAAATACTTTTTATTTATGAATTCGCACGTCTGCTCATTATAATATAGTTTATATAAGATATTCAGTTATTTTTAACAACTTGTTTTGACTCGGGACCAATGGCGGGAGAACATGTGTTTATATAAGTTTTCTTGTTTTTTGTTTTTTGTTTTTATGTGTGGACAAGCCTCCCGCTCTCTCTCTCTGTGAGTTGTCTGGCAAAGCAGATGCGAAAACAAATGCACGTTGAAACAATGCCAAAAAAGAAATATTAAGATTTTCATTGTCATTTCATTCTTGCGAGTGTGTTTTTATTTTTTGTTAATGTTGTTGTCGGAGCACTTTGTCGAGCGTTAAGTCGAGCAAATCGAATAATGCCTAATGCATGTCGCTGATTAATTGTCTTGTTTACCAATATGCCTGCCATTCGGGTACTTTGTTTGCACATCATTATTATTGTTTTTTATCAGTTTTTGGGCATTATTTGGGCTTTCATTTGGCGTGATGGCACAAATGACATTTCGTTAATTACAATTTCCATTTGTCTGTGGTGTCTCTTTGGACTTAAAGTTGATTGATTGATGGCCAACAGCGCCCGTTAACCTTGAGATCGTTTCATTATTAATTTTTGTTTTTCTTTTCTTTCGTTTTTGATTGCAGAATCTCAGCGAGAAGCGAACGCAGTGTCGTCGGCCACAGCAGCTGGAGGAGCTGACATCCGATCAACTGGTGCAGGAGAAGACAGCCGTACAGCATGGACTGCTCTATTTCGAGAGCCTTTATGGCCATCCCATTACCAAGGAGGAACGCGATGCAGCGCGATCGCTGTACGATCGGTATCGGCAGCTGAAGCGTTTGGTGTCGCGCAGCATCATGTTCGGTGGCGGCAGCGGAGTGCCGGAGCTGCCCACCATATTGGAGCACGAGGCAATGGTCTTTGAGGCAACATCAACACCGCTGCAGTATTCATCGAACAACAGCACTGAGACAACAAATTCACCCAGCGACTCAATGGCGCCAAATAGTACATTAAACACCCAGAATGCTTCCTCCGATGAGTCGACCACCACAACAACGACCACAACCACCGCCACCGAGCACACGCAGGCAGAGAACATTGCAGCGCTCAGTCTGGATCAGCTGTGGGAGCAGCTGGAGCGTGTGCGGGATGAGAAGACGTTGCTCAAGGCAACCATACGCGAGTATGAATCCATATTCGAAGAGCAGAATGGTCGCAAAATGCTAAAACCCGATCGCAAATCCCTCGAAACTGAAACCTATGCCCAGTACAAGGAGAAGAAGGCCAAGGTGCGTCTGCTGCAGGCGCTAATCAAGAAGCACATTGGACACTAGATATAGCGCCCATACATCGGACTCCCCTTCCCCCTCCCAACACACAAATTATTATTCATTATTCATTCTAAACTTATTTATTTCATCATAGAAACCAAACAAATCCGTTTTGATTACCTACAAACGAAACAAAATACACAAAAAATATATACATACATTAATATATTATATAATACACACACAAAAAAAAGAACATACATATATGTAGTTTTAGATTTACATTTATCATATATTCTATAATGATACATTTTATGAATATTGTTGATTCCTTATTGTTTTTTGAAAACGTCTATACGATAATATAAAACAAAACAAAAAACTAAAAAAAAAAATACATAATAAAAACAAACAAAAGAAATGAAATTATGATATGATATTGAAGAAGCTGCAAGCAATTTGGTTCTGAACGTCAGATATACATACATATAGTAACTTAATCTTGGATCACACGCCACACACACACACACATGGACACAATCACACAGATTCATATATACATATATCAAGCAGACTTCCAGCATGGAATTGATATCTATACAAGCAGACATATATATATTGTATTGGTGTAATAACAAATCGCTATCTGTCTATCGTCATTGATGTTAAAAAATGAACAGTTCGATTTTGATTTATACACATATTATTATAGAACGCTTGATGATGTCCCATTGAGCAGAGAATTGAACGCTCTATATGACTGAACCGCTGTCAGACATTACGTAAAAAAAAAATGTACGAGTAATACAAAAGATTCATGATTTCCACATATTTTTGCACTTATTGATTAGTTATAGAGCTCTATGTTTGTTAAAGCATAAATCAAATACGAATATTTCAAAGAAAACTTTATAAATGTTGTCTATCCATTATTAGTAGTCACAAATTTTCTAATGCTATCTGAATATAGACTATCTATCTATCTCTCCATACATCCATCATATATGGTATGAATAAAATAGATTATCTGTATAGTATATTTGTATAGAAATTGAAGAGCTAACATTTATCGTCGTGCTTTCAATCAAATGTTTCACTTTTTTACCGGCAATTTGATATTTGTGTGTGTCGAGTGGAAACGGAAGCAGCTTCTATTATCAGAGCACGATGGCAACCCCAGTCGATATCGATATATTTGCATGAATTCGTTGATCGAGGCCGATTGCCTCGATATCGATTGGTGCTAAACGGTTTTGAATTCGTTTTCGGTTGTTGAGCAAAGCAAATAAAGCAATTGGATCTTTTGAGGGTAGTATGCATGCTATTTATTAACAAAGTATATTTAACATATACATATAGATAAATATATATATATGAATATGAGTATAAATTTACAAATACCAAACCAAAACATACGAGTATACAAACATATTGAGTATTGTAATGAAAATGTTGACTAATTGCAACGTTTACAAAACAACCAGAACAAAATATTCTTATATATTATGCATGGCGCCATAGCGACAAAAATAATATCCAAAAAAAGTGAATGTCTATAATATGAAGAGCAAATAAAATATATCACGTTATAATACAACAAAATAGCATTTTTATTCAAATCAGATTGTACTTTTACATTGATTACAGGGATCAAGAAAAACACCCATAACACTGACGGAGTCCCACGTTTTTTATAATCAGATAATGTAAATTCTAAAGGAGCTGAAATGAAAATAGACATTGATATGCGTTAATAATGTGCTGTTGCATCAGGCTTAATCAGTAATTGTAGATTCATTTGTAATCAGTCGTGTGTATAATCAACAAAAAACATTCAGGTATATGCTTGTCAGGGTTATGTCATCAATTTGCAATGTTTATACTAAATTTGAACTTGGCGGCTTACCTATTTTGGAGTATTCATCTATTTTCAAGCTCAATTCAATATATTTCCATTTGAATGTTTTATCTGCAAGTGAAAGATATATACAGAACAAATTAGTACTACTGTGTGTATTATTTTACATAAATTTAGTACAAGTTTGTTATCAGCAAATGAAAACCAATCGACATTATTAACTCCGACTGGGGCGGTATTAGAAAACATCATTAACAGATTATTTCAATACACTAATTTTCTATGACAATTACCTTTTTTCCTTTGAAGTTTCGAAGTTAAGACAGATACTATTTCCAAATGTAAAAACTATCTGAAAAAAAACTGATCATTAGTTTATATATTTAAACAATTAATCATAATAATGAACATTTTACGTCAGCTTATTTTATCATCAATTATTCTTATGACAGGGATAACTGTATATGGCTTAAATAAGGTGTTCATCATTGTCAGTTGAATAACAAAAAAAAAAAAATATTGTAGAGAACTCTCACCTTTTGAGTTGTTTATTGAGTTGTTAAGACGGTGTGGAATCATCTGTAAACAAGCTAATGTTGATTTTATTAGAATCAAATTTAATTGATTTAATAAGCATTTACATCTTTTTTTTTAATCAGACACAAAAGTATCAACACACATAAATTCAGTTATATGCTTGTCTACGGTTTTTTATCATCAGATAAGATTGTATACGATTTCCAAGTTAAATTACTAAACTTACCTATAGTGCCTATTAATGAGCAATCCATTTAGTAATAGAATACTGTCATGCTGAAAGGGAAAATATATTTGATTAATAATAATCATAATGAATTCATCAAATTACAATGAGTAAAGATATATCAGCTTATAAAAACCAATCGACAAAGTATTTCCGACTGGGGCGGTATGTAAAACATCATATTGATAATTTAAAGGTATATTGTTGGGAGTATCCTTACCTTCATTCATAGCAAGGTGGAATTCTCTTCGAAGTACTTTCCTAGTCCACAGCTGCCAACTGAAATGTTAAATAATATTCATTAGTTTTATGTATTTAATGAATAATGGATAAGTTATTCTTTATTTAAATTCTCAGATATTTGCATCATCAATTATTCTTATGACAGGGATAACTGTATTGGCTTAAATAAGGTGTTCATCACAAAAATTTTCTAGTTACAAAACTCCAGAAATTAATATTCTATTTCAACTCACCTTAAAAAAAAGCCAAGTGCCTAATTTCAAACAGATATTCTGAACACGTGGAGCTAGCTGAAAATAAAAATGTATATTTTAGATAACGTCGTCAAATTGAAAAAAGAATAAATTGATATTCAATTTAAATTCAGTAATAATAACCAATCGACATTATCATTTCCGACTGGGGCGGTATGTAAGAGCATCACTATCGAACATTATCGCCGTCAAACTTGTTGGAGTTGCATCGGAACTAACCTTAACATTCTGACAACACGTGCACGTGGTTTATGAAAGAACCGGCAGTAGAATAGCATTCATTTCATATTTATTTTTAACTGAATCCGACGGAGATTAGTGCGGCATCTGTTAACTATTCCAAGACATTAGAATCTGTAATTAAAGCCAAATAATTAATCTAGTTATGTATCTTAACTGAATATGTAAAGCGTCTATTTGGGTTCTTTTTAAAATACTAAATCAGAATAGGAAACCAATCAACACGTCTTTTCAGACTGGGGCGGTAATAATTAAACATCATAGAAGAAAACGACACATTGCACTTGTATATTTGTAATAGAAGTTATTTAATTTACTTACCATTTTAGAAATATAATTAAGTATATCCATCGCAAACACAAAGACAACCTCTCGCTGCGGCTTTGCGTTGAAAAAGAGATGGAAGCAGTGCACAAAGTGACTGCATGTTGAATTTCAAAATATACTAATTTACGCCAACCGAAATATACTAATTTTTAGCTTTTTAAATTGCTTATGGCAATGGCTTATTTTTTGTATCAAATATACGTGAAAAAATGTAAAATACTGTTAATTCTTGTAATGAATGAAACGCCATCCGCAACAACTTCACTTTCAAATGTTCTATTCGAAACATTTTGGTCTCACTAAATTGTAAATACAGTGGCGGTAAGGTGGTAACTATGTGACTACGTGTTTTGTGAATGATAAGTTTTCGATTTATAATCGATTCGTTAGTTGTGATTACAGTGGCGCGGTATTGCAAACAGAATTAGAGTTGCTTTATTTATTATTATTAAACCATCAAGGCGCAAATTTAACAATATGGAAGATATATTTAGCATAGAATGCGACCCAAAACAAATGCAAGCCATCACAACGTTAAGCGAACTACAATATTTACCCTGCGAAGATGTGGTCGATCGCGTTTCACAACAAACTGCGTTAGAAATTTGCAAACGCAGCTTGAATAATTTAAGCGTTAAGCATGTTGAATTATTAAGTCTTTGGCTAACTAAACTACTGAAAGCCTATTTTAGTAAAACAGTTTGCTGCATTGAAGCTTTTAAATACTTGTATGTATGGTTCACAAAGTTGGTAAGTAACAAGAATAGTAACATGCGCAACGCAGTTTAAATGCTCGCAATAATTTTACAGAAAGATGAAGTGACTTCTGAGAATAAAACAGGATGTGACAATTTTTACAAACTGCTGACTGATGCACTGGACTTTGCTGAGTGGGCCAAAGGCAAGCTGGCAAAGATTAGCGAGCGTTTGGGACATGCAACAGCCTATTTTCTGCTTTCTATTGTCAGCACTTGCTTGCAACAAAGGTGAGGAAGAACGATAATGAGCTGGAGAGGATTTCTGTATTTATTTGGTTTTACTTACAGTATTGAAAAGGATATGCAGGCGCTAAAGGAGCATGAGACAATAGCGATCAAACTGCATGTGACGGTTTTAGCTCTACTTAAAGAAATCACCAAAAATGCAAACACAATACATGCTCGCATTACACCGAGTAAGTTATTAGATCAGAATCATAGATTTGTCATTAAACTCTTTAAACTTTTCCGCTTGAACAGTGCTGCAACAATTGATCGCGATCACGGACTTTCTTTACGCTAAGATGTCACATTGGAACGCATTTGTTAATACGAGCAAAACAATGACAAACATTTGCAAACACTATTCCAATTATGCTGACTTGAGCCAATCGACGCCGGAATGGTTGCGGGAAACACTTTTGCATATTTGTGACACAGTTCTGAATATTCAGGAATTGGCGAAAAAGGTTTCTAACATGTTAGAGTAATTTAATATTACATTTGAATTGTTTTATTCTTTTATATTTGTAGGATGGATCGGTAGAGTATCTAAAAGTTATACAGGTTTATATGATTATGCTGCACAACCTATTGGATTGTGGTATTAAGCATTTGGATAAAACCGTCTTGGATTCTATAACTCTGTTGTTGATTGGAGGAGAATTGTAAGCTATATTAGTTATACAAAAGTTGTACAATTGTTAAAAGCCTCTAACTCGTTTAGTCTATCATCTTGTGATCTACATAAGGAAATGCCAAAACAATTACTATTGTTGCCATATGTAATGTCAGTCTATGGGCTAATCTATAAGCTAGAGGACTTTCAGAATGTTAGTAACTACATAGTATGAAGCAGGAATTCGTTCTATATCTGATATTTTAACATTGTAGTATCTTTTGCGATGCCTGGCAGATCAGGAAAACAAGACTAATAATTACACTAAGTTGTGCTTGAATTATACAACAACGGTCGTCCTTGATGATGCGGAAATTACGCCACTTACAATTAAAGTAGTGCAGAACCTATTCGAGTATTTGCTGAAAGGTAAAGTTAGAGCTAAAATGATCCCTGCTCATATTAATGAATGCTTTTCTTCTTGCATAGATTCGCGGAATTTTGTGAATGCTGCACATTACGATCGAATTTTGCAAACATTTGCTACTTTGTTGCATGTCTCGCACTCTGTGGCGCTATTTAAATTCTTTTCGGCTGGAATTTTTCAAGAGGATCTGATGAAGCAACAAGTTTGTGCCGATGTGCTCATGCTATTCTTTCGGTATGTTTTATAGGTATACAAAAAGGGTTATAGATAAAACTTCTGTTTTACAGCCTGGAAGAGACGAGTAAAAATTGGAAATCTGCTGATATTGCTCAGGCTGCAGAATATTACAGGGAATGCAATAATTCATATGCCATGTTCTCTCAGAATACAAGCCAATGGCATGTGCAACGCATGCTCAAATATTTTCATAAGCTAGAACGCAAGGAAGCGCCACTGTTTAATCTGAGAAACTATAATTATCTACATTGTGTGTCGCCAAGAGCTGAACCAGATCAGCGCATGTGGATGATGCGTCTGCAGCGTTTGCTGATGTCGCCTTTTAGCGACATTGAACAATATTATGAAATGGTAGGCTACAAATTTTGCATTATCAACAAAACATCTCCATTAACCTTCTACGCTGACAGTTGGCCCTTATGGAACTATTGGCGACAGATTCGAATAACTGGTTGCACCTACTACCGGACACCGTAATGAATATAATCAATAGGGGCAAGTGTCAATTGCTTCGTAAAGTCTACTTCAAGCTGGCCTTCCAATCCAACCAACTTACTCGGAAACGTTTACTGCAGGAAGCAATGCCTACGCAGGATAATGTCAACAATAGCTGGCATTTGCAGAAATTGCTTTACGCCGGTCAGTGTAGTGATGACAAAGAGTTCAAGTCTTTGGCTAGCATGCGTCCAATTTCCGCAGATCTGTTGCCCATATTGAGTGCATTGCATTTAGCCCAGTTTAATGATCAGGGCGCGTCAGTGCTCGAAAACAATCTTTACGAATGGGATTATAAGCGCACTGAAAAACATCGTTGCAACTTTGGAGGCCAAAAGCGCAAACGTTCAAACCAGCTTAAGGACTTAATACGTCAAATTGAGCGGAATACAAATGAATTGTTAGACTATGCAAATGAATTCGATGCATCAGATTTACAGCAGCTGGGAGAAATTATAAAGAATATGAACCAATTTTCGCTAACATAGTTTAAAATATATTTTATTTCTTTTTAAATATTGAACAAATTATATGTGCGTACATTGCTATCCCCTTCGTCAATGTAATCCAATAACGATTTACTCAATTTGTCCAATTCGTGATCTTGAATTAAGATACCTGCAAGGTTTTAAAAGGTTGTTAACAATAATAAATAGTCAGATTGTTTTGTATATACACATATTTCGTATTACCAGCAATAGAGGCAGAGGTGAAGCTGACAATGCTGCCAGTTAAAAATGCACGAAGAGCAACCATTGTGATGTCGTGGCGACGATCTGGAGCCATAGCGCTCAAGGCAGCTATCAAAATGCCCAGAGATCCAGGATTGGCAAAACCGCATAGGGCAAAGGTAGCAATGCCTGCGCTGCGTTGCTACAAAAGGATTTCTTTTTAGCCCAAATCGTCACAATTTATTCCATATATTGTTACTTACATCAATTTTCTCATCTCTGATCATTTCGCCTAGAGTTTTGTAACCCACAAACTCATTGATTATGGTTTTCTCTGCGACCACCAAGGCAACATTCTCGCAATCATGCGTCGGGACACCCATTATGAATACAAGTGGAATGAATAATTTGGTGAGCAGATATAAGAATGTGATGTCATCGTGGCCAACCAATTCAAACATCCATTCGGTGACAGCATTGAAGAAGTACACAATGGCCAGAAAGGCAATTATATTGGATACAATACCCAATACAATTATGACACCATTTGCGGCCCCACTGGCGGCTGCATCCAAAATCGACCTATCTTCTCTGTGTGATAGCATGATACTGAATGAAATTGAATGCACACGAATAGAGGGGTTAATCTTACGATTTTTCCAGCTCTATATTATCGGACTTTGTCTGCGACTCTTCGGTTTCGGGATAGTAAAGTTTGGCGAATGCCAATGCACCAGGTGCAGCCATAACACTGGCTGTGATTAGAAACGCAGCGGAGGCGCCAAATGATATATAAGCACCCAGAACAGTTCCAGCAACCGTAGCATATCCTGATGTGCAAATGCAGTGCAATTCGCTTTTTGTCAACTTCTTGATATAAGGCCGGATCATCAATGGACTCTCCGACATGCCAAGAAACACATTGCCCACGGCATTGACACTCTCACAGACTGTAGTGCCAACCGTGGCTTGCAGGAAATAACCAAACGCACCCAGTATAAACTGCATAGCGCCGAGATAGTACAGAATTGATGTGACTACGCTGAAGAAGAATATGACCGCCAGAATGGCAAAGGCGAAGACAAATTCATCACAGATGCGGTCACCGTAAACGAATCGTGAGCCATGTTCGGTGAATGATAGAAATCGTGTGACCTTTTTGCCGGCACAAATGAAGATGTCGCGTCCCACCTGGAGACGGATGCACAGGATGCCCAGAATTAATTGTCCAAGTATGCCATGGACGACAACACGCCAGGGAATGTCACGACGACTCTTCGAAATTAAAACACCCAATAATATGAAGACAACTGGGCCAAGTAATCCGATAGCCTTCCTTCCATCGTCTCGACACTCAAATCCCAGATATACACCAACAAGAACAAGGAGTACTATGAGCATTACGATTGAGACAAGGCTGCGGATATTTCCGATATAGATACAGATGATGCGCTTCTAATCTTTACTCACCGTTTCCGACTGAACTCAATCCATTTGTCAACGCCGGGCTCAATTTTATCGTCGTACAGCTTCTGTCCAATGTACGGCTTGAAAACCCAATAATATATCCAAAAGGCATAAAACACAAGTAGCATGAGGAGAAGGAACCCGTAGCCAGTGCACCAATTAAACTCGCACAGAATGTGTGCCTTCCAATCGTCTTGTTTCGGCGCTTCTGTTGTTGTTTCTTCAGTGGCTGGAAGAGTAGTTGCTGGGACTCCCTCTTCTCCTTCAGTGATTGCGATCTGTGTTGTTGTATTCTCTACTTCCTCTGGCTGAGGTCTAATGCACTTTTTTGCGTTTGGATCTACGGAATGCTTTTAGCCATTGAATGCTTTCGAAAAGTCAAGGAAGCTTACCATGGAGAACGTATATAACTGTTGCCCATATAAAGAAGGCTAGAAAAAAGACGTGAAAAAGAACATGCAGCACGAGTTTAATGATCTTCTTCCTTTTTGCGGCTTTGGGATCTTCTTCCTCTGGGTTCGGAGCCTCAGCCATAGTTAAAACTAAATGGAATATTTATGTGTATTGTGTATTGTATGTTAGTATACTATAGTGTGTAAAATCCAAATGGAATGTTGTCAGAAAAGTCAATGAAATGCATGAAGTTCATTTCTAATGACTACTAGACTTGGGAAAAAAACTGCAACTGGGATTTAATTCTGGTGAAATAAATATATATTTTGTAACATTGTGCCCCTTTAAATCGTTTGATTTCTGCGCCCCAGTTTCTCAAATATTTGCCTATAATTATAACTTTCTTCCTCCTCCTGTATCAAAATGCCTGAAACAAGAAAGAAGTGAATTAGTAGCCAATAAAGGGAAATATAAAAATCTGATCATACACACCTGCAAAACTCGCCGAGATGAAGCAAACTATGCTGCCCACAACGAAGGCTCTGACTGCCACCGAAGTGATTGTGCTCCGACGTTTTGGGGCCATGGCACTCAGCGATCCGATGAGAATACCCAGCGAACTGGGATTGGCGAAGCCACAGATGGCGAATGTGGCAATGCCAGCACTGCGAGCCTGTAAATCGAATTATTTTTGTATGCAAAGATTCAGATGATTTGAAGGCACTTTAAAAATACTTACGGTAATGTCACCGTTTTCAATGTACTGGCCCAGACGTTCGTAGGCCACAAACTCATTGATGATCGTCTTGGTAGCGATCACTTTAGCTATGATATCGCAGTCATCCCATGGCACACCCATGGACCAGGCAAGCGGTATAAAGATCTTGGAGAATATCCACTCAAAGTCGATCTCCTCATGGCCAACGAGGAAGCCAAACCAGCTGACAACGCCATTGAGGAATGCAATGAATGCCACAAATGCGACAATGTTGGCAATAATGCCCAACACAATGGGCACAGCATTGGAGGCGCCACTCGAAGCGGCATCCAGCAGCGACGAATCCTCACTGCGAACAATATGAAATATAATCAATCACCTAAGCATAAATCACAAATTGCGAATTGCTTATCTAACTTACGATTTTTCCAGCTGTATCGTATCACTTGAGGTCTGACTCACTTCCGTCTCAGGCATGTACAGCTTTGAGATGGCCAGTGTGGCAGGTGCCGCCATCACTGAGGATGTGATCAAATGCGCAGGCGATGCGCCAAAGGACAAATACGCAGCCAACACTGTGCCAGACACGGTGGCAAAGCCCGACACCATGATGCTGTGTATTTCACTCTTGGTCAGCTTATTGATGTAGGGCCGAATGAGCATTGGACTCTCGGACATGCCGAGAAAGATGTTGGCCGCAGCCGTGACGCTTTCACAGACGGTTGTGCCCAGTATCGCCTGCAGGATCCAGCCCAGCTTGATGACCACCCATTGCATGGCGCCCAGATAGTAGAGCACATTGATGAAGAAGCTGAAGAAGAAGATCACCGGCAATATGGCAAAGGCAAAGACATCGTTATCGATCAGGAGATCGCCAAACACAAAGCGTGCACCGTCGACGCCGTAATTCAAAAATGTGGCCACCTTGTTGCCCAGACACTCGAAGATACTTCGACCCACATCCCAGCGGATGCAAAAGACGCCGAGCAGAAATTGGCATGTGATGCCAGTGACCACAACGCGCCATTTGATTTCGCTGCGTTTCGTGGAGAAGATCCAGCCGCAGAGTATGAAGAAGCAAGGCGCCACCAAGGACACCAGTTTCCTTGGCTCATTTCTGGTCTCGAAGTACAGATAGATGGCCAGCAGGACGAACAGTATGACTATCATTACCGCAGATACCACGCTGTGTAAAAAGAGAAAGAGAAGCAATGAAGGACTCTTTAAATTCTTAGTTACTTATGTTCAACTTACCGCGTTCTGCTAAATTTGTGCCATTTAATTGACGCCGGATGCAGATAGTTTCTGTGTAGCATACGTCCGAGTTTTGGCTTGAATATCTGATAGTAGAACAGGCCGAAGTAGATGAATCCTAGCAGCAATAGAAGCATGCCGTAGCCAGTACAGAAACGTATGCCACATAGCGGCAATGTGCCATCCCATGTGCAATCATATGTGTCTATTAAAGAAGGTAAATTGGTGCTTTAAAATGCAATAATCTTTGCTATCAACTGCCTCAGATACGTACTCAAATCGTGATAGTGATAGGTTGCATAGACGAAGTAAGCAATGATCAGGCCTTGTGTTACCAAATGGATGCAAATCTTAATCCATTTCGGAAGCGGCTCCTTTGATTTCTTTGCAATAATCTCTCCATTTTCTAAAGGATCGTGATCAGGCAGGGTTTCAAGTTGAAAGTCAGTCTGGAGGAGAACTCAATGTTAAGCACAAATACGGTGACAAGACATCTTTATTGTGGCCTTACCTTATTATATTCTTTGGCAGTCTCTGGATCCGACTATAAAAAAAGGTAAATATAAATAACGTAAGTTTATTTGTCTCACGTTTTAACGTCAAAACAATTGCACGGATAATACATACATGATCCAATTCATAGGAATTGTTAATGTTCCCCGGTGCAGTTTTATTGGCCATCTAAAATTATATAAACTTTCTGGTTTACTATTGATAACATGCGAATATAATAGTTCCCTAATCTTAACAAGGCTTTAACTTTGCCATTTGCTCTTCGAGCGTGAGGAATGAAATTTCCCACCCATTATTATAGATAAGTTTGCGGTTTTGGTTCCCAGATAAGCTGGGACCACAGCACGTGGATTCTACAGTCAGAGAGATTGGTCAAGTGCACACTTCTGGGAATAATCGTTGATTCCCAGGCAAGATAACGCCATCAGTTACATTGACTACTTAGGTTAGGTGTTTTGATCATAAAAGCAAGGTGAAGGCCCCCATAAAAGCGAGCACATATTTCCCTTATCGTAAATCAGAATGGAAACCCACTGCGAGCATCGTAAATTGACCTAATACTGACGTAAGTAACATAATTCATCGGTGTATTCCATTGATTTGATTAGGCCCGTTGTATATAATCAGATAATATAAGCTAATATCAGAGCTCTTATCAAACGTGTTAGAATGTCGACTTAAGCTACGCGATGAATCATCTTAGCAAGCGGATTTCAAAGCTATTACCGTAATTGCTTATGTACATTCCTGTTGTAATTGAAATGCATATTTATCAGTATTAAATCACTCACACACTCCGCTTGAAAAAATTACAAATGTATGTGCAAATTTATAAGTATTAAATCATTCATAAACGTTGCTTAACAAATTATTAATTTTGTTGGACTTTTTTAAATATTATTTCACTCATTCAATATACACTTTGTAACTGAGATGATTATTGGTAAATAATATTTCACTCATTCAATTACACTCTGCTAGCAAATAAACGTAAGAGTCTCTATAAATTACATATTTTATTTGTTTAACTGGCGTTGTTTCACGCCTGTAAACAAATTACAGTTAATTCACCTTTTGTATTGTTTTTATTTATTTTTATTTTCACTCGCTTCAGCTGCTATTTTAGTCGAAACAAACACGTTTTCAAACTCGAAACCTTCAAATGTATGTGCGTGAGTATGATTTGTATACTATATATTATACATAAAAGTTGTACAAATGAGTTTAAGGTTTTTAAGTCAGTCAGTGGAACATTGACTCTGCTAACTACGCGGCTCCGTTGCCATTATAACTGATTGAATGTCGCGGCAAGACTAAGCCGAAAGCTGCGTAAAGCCGTTTAATATACCTCGTTTATTGTTTGTTATTCACCATACCCTGCGAAGGCTCAAAGGTGGGTATAACCACTCAGCACTTGAAATTATTAACGCTATTGAATGAGGAAATGAGAGATTACATTGTTGCGAAGGCGAAAAGTTGATAACTTTGACGATTTAACTCGTTTTTAAATTTTATTATAAATACTCAAGATAATAATAATCGTAAGGCATATTTATTTATTTATTATTTGTTCCACATAGGACACAAACTGTAATGGGTATCAGCAAGTCGAACGTATTTCTTACTTCATTATTGGTAATAAAAACGCAACACACAGTACAAAACAGAATAGAACTGGCGATTGGTAATAGAAATGGTTGATAGCAGAATCCCGTTTATGTACTAGTTGTTTACTTGCGAGTGTTCTGCCGAAGCGTTTGTATATTATGTTGACAATTTTTCAGTTTTATCAGCTTCAGAATGTGTTGTGTCGATATTTACTAAAGATAACTTCACCAACGAGTTGTATTACCCACCGAAATTGCATGATAATGCTACCTGTCGAGTTCTGCGCCACAGAAGAATGAATTCTCTTGAGAAATGTAAATTAGAGCAGCTTCGTACAAGGTTGAATAACGAAGGGAGCGAGCGATTAAGTATCATATGAGTAAGTGATTGAATGTGCTAATCTGGTGACAGTTTGATAACCGGCTTGATAATTTATTTATGTATTTATATACCACTTTTTTTTCAATTTTATCAATTGGCCCGTGCGCCTCGCTTGCTTTCCTGTGAAGAGTAGAGATTATCGCAATGATTTGATTTCATAGCGTCTTATCAAAGCACTTAAGTAGAGTGTTGCCAAGACAATTATTTGCTTGTATAAATATTGGAATATAATAGAATAGTATGTGTATAGTGTTTAAGAATAAGAACCACTTGACGTATACTTGATATTGGCTCTTGTCACTTGATGATTTTATTGCAGGCAGGTAATATATATATTTGTAATCGTTATCGTTATTGACATTTTTAAGACTAATGCAAACTCATTTTCGCTTACAGACAGTTAGATTACAAATGAAGTTAAATTTAATTAAGTAAAAAATGAACATGAGTGTATGTTTTTATTGTTGTTTTTTAGTAGGTTTTTATGTACTACAAAAAAAGGTATGCACACAAATTTCTCACTCAGTTCATTAACCGAGTAACATGAGATTGAAAAACGGCTTGTAATAACAACATATAATTATCGGCTTGTGTCGATTTTGCTGCTTTATAAAAGGAAGGCACTTTTTAGCCTATTGACTTAATAACAAAACTATACAAGTGTGTATAAATTCAGTGTGCATGCAAGTGTGTGTGTGTGTGTGTGTGTGGGGGGTTTATAGACTACACAATTAGCAAATATGCCCTTGTCTTGCCCAAATATATGTATTCTGGATTTGTGCCGTAGATACTTTTTGTTTTTATTTTAATTTGCAAGCAAAGACAATTTGCTTTTCAATAATGTTATACATAATTAGATTAATGTTTATAGTATAGTATTACATATTGTTAAAATTATTTTTATTTTTATTTATATTTTAATATATACTCGCAAGTAGTTATATATATTCGTATTGAAATTAGTTTTGAGGTTCCAACAATTCTATCATAATTTAAGCAAAAAATTCGCAAATTCAACCACATCTAAATCACAGACTCCTAATATAAGAGAGATTTAAAAATAATAATATATGTGTACATGTATATGTAATACATATGTATGTTTACAAAATACATACTCTCAAATAAAATACAAATTTCGAGTAATTTGTCAAAAATGCTCAACTTAGAAATCAAAAATCTAAAATTATAAATTACGATTAGGTTATTACAAAAATTAAAAAAAAAATGAATGACATGAACTAAAAGCTATTTAAGTCAACTGGCCCTAATGATACAAAAACAATAAACTAAGACCAGCATTTGTGTGTTTTGTGTTTAGGACATGAATCGCTGAATTACATGTGTGTAATGTAAATGGGAAGATTGTGTGTGTGTGCTCGTATGTGTGTGTGTGTTTTACTCCTCGCTCTGAGCGCTATGACGATGTTTATGATGATTGTGGTGCTGATGGTGGTGATGATTATGATGATATTGGTTATGGTGCGTTCGCAACTGGTGTTGTGTCTCCGATTGCTGCGACGAGTCCTTCGAATCGGAGGAGTCAAAACAGTCGGTCATTTGATGCGGCTGCTGCTGTTGGTTGTGTTGGTGACGACGGCGATGCTGATGAATATGCTCCTTGGCTTGGCTGGCACTTTCGCTGTTCTCAAGCATGTTGTCGATTGTGGGTGAATTTAAAGTAGTTGGCTCGGTATTCAATGACTCCCTGCTCCGATTCGGGCCATAAATATACTTTTGGAGATTGAAGTTTTCAACGTCGTTGGTACTGTCGAAGTTCTTGGGCGACAGCGCTCCGTTGCCAATGTAGATTACGTCTAACCTTGGGAATCTGTAAGTAAATGAAATAACAAATTTGTTAAATTACAATTCAGTTAGTAACCAAATTGAGAATACACAGTATTTTTTTCATTGCTTAGCGAGACACAAACCATAAATATGAGCGCACAAAATTATGCAACACTTTTTGTTGAATTAAAATTTCATTTGTAAAAAAGTGTTGCATACTTTCGAGTGGCTGGAGTAAAATTCGATTTGTTCATTACATTTCAGGTAAAAAATTAATAAAAAAAAAAAAATAAAAGGTTTTTTTTAAATCAATAAAATGTATAAATGAGAAAACCCTTATGGTCTTTGTTTTAAAACAGAAGTAAATTGTTATAACCACAAAATATTAATTTGAGTGAAACTTACTTGGGCACCGGGCTATTTTCCACACTACGCAAAGTCGACGCTGATCTGTAGACGGGCCATGGGACTGCAATATCTGTAATACACATTGAACAGAGTACATTAAAATAACTGTGTTTAAATAAAAGTTGCATGCACTATCGAACAGAACAACGAAACATATCAAAAGCCGTCAGGTGACAACATGCAAAATAAAGGAGGATTCGCGTATGCTCAACGAAAACAACAAAATGGAAATAACAACAGGAATAATCAAACAAGCGGATGCTGCGAATAGCATCGTCAGCAGCAGCAGCAACAACAACGATAGCAGCAACAGAAACAATTTACGCACAACAGTGCGTATGAGCAATTAGCATTATTAGTAGCAAACAAGGCGTTAGCTAGAGTGGAGTGATGTATATCTTACCAACAGTTCTGTTGTGACATGAATACTATTGAATACTATTGAATTAATTGTCGAATTTGTTACTTCCGCTAAGCGGATTTGGGGATCGCTTTGCGAAATTTGTAAATCATTGTGTAAATATCGAACGGAAGAAATGTTCGCATTTCGTAAGTGCCAATCGACACCGAAATTCTTGAATAGCAGACGCCAGCAAATTTTTGAAAACGTGCTTGCATTTTAATTGAATTCAATGCTTCACTTAGCATTTTACGAGTTGGATTTTATGCAGTCGCAATTTTTGTTTTGTTTTTTTCTTTCTTTTACTTGGAGTCACGCCAGACGCGCCAAACATTTGCTGAGCTCGTCGAAAAAATGTACGACGAACTTTCAGACGGGTTTTCGCTTTCGATTTTACAAACTTAAATACAAATATGCACACGTACATATTTGTGAGTATTCTGTGAGCCATAACACATTGTTATGGCGTTGTCTGGCAAGTGTCCGGCCCCCAAAAGAAAAAAATATGGCAAAGACTGTCAAATTATTGACCTTTTATGGGAATGTAAATAAATACGATTGTTTGCAATATGTCGGGGGCCTGGCCTAAAGATAGAAATCAAATTTATTTTGAATAGAAAGTGCAGCCCTCAACCTTAACACTTTGAACTCTCTTTCTCACTCATGTCTTGCAGTTAGTTAAGTTTGGCAAACAACACGCTTACCTGCCTTCTCGCAGGACGGTGGCTGAAAGTAAAGCCCCGGCATCAATTGATTCTCCTCATCGTCGTGCACTTCGATCAGCAGCACTCCGACAACAATTGGCGATTGTGTCTGCTGCTGTTGGGCCCAATAATTGAGGGCACACTTCACATCGATGTCCACCCAGCCAGTTTTGGTGGTGCTCAGCATCATCGTGTTGCAAGTACGCTTCTTACGTTCTGTTTTTGTGCGAGAAAGAGTTGTTGATATTATTTATTATTATTATTATATATTATATTATTATTATAACTAAAAAGAAGTTGTTGATATTGTTTTTGGTTATTGCATAACAAATTACTATGCCCTAAGTACGCACCTGTCTTGCGTTTTTTCTTCTGCTGATGCACAATGGAGACGGTGACACGTATCTGGGATTCGAGCATGGGCTCTGGACACAGCGGCTCTGTTGCTGACGTCGATGTTGATGTTGCCTCATGTGTGGGAGTCGCGGATTGGGCTTTGGGATTCGTTTTGTACAGCCGCAAGATGGCACTGTCCACAGTCATTTGAGAGCCACGATTCTGCTGGAACACACTGCTGGCAAACTCAAGCGATAAATTGTTTGTCTGATTCCATTGCTCGGATGTGGTTGTTTCTCCATTGCAAATGGGATAGCCGGCCATTTCGTGCAGTGGCTTATCCTGTTCGTGCTGGGTATTCTGATTATCATTGGACACAGCAATGCGTATGCGTGAGCGTATCTCATTCATCCTGCAATTGAATAGAAGAGAAGAGCACAGGAATCTAGTTTAGTTAAAGTGCTCGCATCTATGACTAGTTAGTTTGTCTAATTTGGTTCAAGTGTTTATGTAAAGCCTCACTTAATTGACATTTAAGCGTTCGTCGTAACTGGTGCACAACAACAACAACAACAACACCAGCAAGAGCTGACCACAAATGATAACGTGCCATTTAGCTGGGCTTTATAGCGCATTGATTCAATTTAGACAGACTAAACTGACAAACTGGCAAACTGACAGGCAGACAACAAGACAAGTAGACAAGCAGACGGCGAGACGGAAAGACAGACAAATGTCTAGTTCTTTATAAGCTAATTCTTAGCTTTTCGTTTATTTTTGTGTGGAAATTGGGTTCTGACATCTCTCAGGCAATAGAAACTGATGAGCCGCTGTTTACTGCTTCCGCACAATGTCGAAAGCCTACCAGAAAATTTTAATTCAATTTTTCACATTTTATGTAAATTTGCAACAAACCAAACTCAGTTAAATTGAAATGAAATTGACATTTTCATTTATGGTAGAGTAAAAAATACTGCAATAGAAAAAGTTTGTTTTGATAGATATAGTTCATTGCCTCATTGCCCAAACTAGAAATATAGATTCAATTAACTGGCAACTATGACTTGCTGAAAATGTCATTTGTTGTGCGTAGTCTATCGTCGTAGAGTGTGCTTAGATAGAGATACGACGCATCTAATAAGTGACAGAGGCGGATAAGAAGATCACAGTCCCGTGTCACTTAAAAAGCCATCGAGACGGTAGAGAAATATTTCGTCTGAGCGAACGACAACAATGTGATAGTTTGTATGTAGACAGATATACAACATATGTATGATATATTCTACTTACTTACGTAGCTATGATCTAATCTGGCACACACACACGCACACGCACACGCACACATATGCACAATTGGACAATTGTATGTGCTGGTGTGTGAAGTCTGATGTCTGGATCGGTAATTGAGACGCGCTTTTTTTGCAAAAGTTGCTCATAAAATGTTGCGAATGCCAAGCAGCAAAAGCAGCAGCAGCAGCAACAGCAGCAGAAAGACAACAACTACTCTTGATCATAATAAATAATAATATGAAGGAGACTGGAGTAAAAATAAAATGCTGATTAATTGTTAGCCAACAAAATATTTAAGCCTGGCTTAATGTTCATTATTGCTGAGCTGTCTGAATCGATTGCGATTTGACCTGCGGCGCAGTTTGTCTAGCCAAAAAATAATTATTGGAACATGCGCTGAAAGTGAACCAACCCAGACCAAAGCCTAGCCACAGTCGAAGCCAAGTCAAGTCGCATCGAGTTGAGTCTCGTCAAGTTGGCTTAGGCCAAGTCAAGTCGGGTCGATGGGAGACGGAGACGGAGATGAGATGAGAGACGGAGATGAACGCCTTTGGCTTATTATATGAATAGTTAGTTATGTATTTATGTTTATATTCAACGAACGATCGACCGACCAAGGAATGCCTGCACTCCCTTCTCCTTCTCTTCCCGCTCAATCGTTCCCCTCTTGTGCGAATAGCCAGACAAAATGGCCCGCTGAGGAGTTTCGTTGACTGTCTGCCAACTGCTGTGGCATGAACTTGAAAACTCGTTGTTGTTGTTGTTGCTGTTGTTGTGGTTGTTATTGTTAACTTGCGGCTGCTATAGCTGTTGCTGTCTGTCTGGGGCCTGTCTAGACGCCTGCTGTACGAGGTTGTGGCTTTTTATTGGCTAGGCTAACATGCAGCAAGAGCAAGCAGCAAGAGCAAGAGCAGCAGCCGCTGGCCAGGAACTGCTTCTGCTACTGATACTGCTGCTGAGGCATGGCGTGACTCACGCAGCCCGCAAATGCAATTGCAACTGCAACTGCAACTGGGATTGCAACCACTGCGGCAATCAACAGTGCTGAGCATGCGCAGTGTGCTTGGGCCAGTTGGCCAGCAGTTGAGCAGGTGAATCTCTGGCCTCCATTTGGCAGACGTTGCAATCTTGCCACTTAACTATTACTTAAGCTGTTGCATGCCACCTTCGGGTGAATCTCTTCTATTTTGTTTTCATTCGAAATGTCGCCTCCCAGCAACAAGCTGTCTGTCTGCAGTCTGCTTGCCTCTTGTTTTGTTTTGTGCAACAGCAGTCTGCAGCCTTTGGCCACAGCATGCCTCTCGTCTTGTCTACAACATCTCTCAGTGCCAGTGTCTGGCTCACAGCCTATGGCTGTCGCTGTCGCTGTCTCTGTGTGCGCATACACAATGCGCGGCTAGACAGTGTCTCGCCGGCTGCACTTCATTATCATGCGTCGATGAACAGTAGCCGGTTGTCGGTAGTCGGTAGTCGGTAGTCGAGTTGTCCGGTCCACTTCGTCAGTCAGTTTGTCAGTCACTCAGTTAGTCCAACTCTGCCAGCCATAGGCATATATACGCCTACAACTGTTTGCATTGACTGCTGCGAAAGGGGGGCGCGACTCGACTCGAAGAGGGACGACGACAGGGGAGTCTAGATTGAGTCTGGGCAAACATGCTTGCAGTCGCAGAGCGTAGAGCTTAGCGCTTTATGACCATGTGTCGTCCATGTCGCGATGATATTACTCATACGTCATCATTATGAATTCTGCGCAGCCAAAGCAGCCAAAGCAGCGAAAGCAATCAAACAAGAAAGATGAAACCATTTAGATATCAAAAAGCCGACTATCAGCTGAGTGCTGAGCATTAATCAAATGCCTTTGATTATTACTTTGCTACGTCTTCTTGTTGTTCTTGTTGTTATTGTTGAGGCAACAAGAACATACATAATATTATTTATGCATGTATATGTAAGTGCTTGGTTGGTTGGTTGGTTGGTGTGTTGTCTAGGCATGGTATATACACATACTACATATATGCATGTCTCGCATAGCAACGACCTACAAAAAGTTCATTAACGGAGCCAGCTAGACATGGCCCAGACTGTTCCCAGACATTTGCCAGACTGGCGGCCACATTGGACGACGACGACGTACACAAATACGCAGAGGCCGGCGACGGAATTCGTTGCAGCAATTGCAGCCAGTCAGTCTCTCTGTCTCGCAGTGTTTGTCTGTCAGTTTGTCTGTGTGTGTGTGTTTGCTTTTGTGCAGCAGTGTTCGCCAGTTGGAAGTAGTATCTGATATGTATGCACAGATAGAGCTGCAGTTGCAGATACTCGACTACTCGACTCCTCGACAGCGCCCTCAGCAGCATTGTGGCAGCGTCTTTGTCGTCACAATCAGACAGTTGATGCCTTGCCACCATACACGTGCTCTGATCTGATCAGTTCAGATTAGCAGATAATGTGCGGGGGTTGGGGCGATTGTACGATATACGGTCGACACGTGGATATCTTTATTGTTTCTGGTTGCTCAATTACCACATGTTGTTTTGTTTATGGTTTTTATTGCTTTGTATGGCCCATTTGGCATATTTGTTGGCGAATCGTGTTAAATGATTTACGAATCGAAGAGCAAGCGATCAGCTAGTGAAATATAATAAATATATATACGTACGTATTTATTTACTACTTATACGAGTACTCGTATGTGAGTCTCTCTGGGGGTGTTGGCCACATTTAAGAAATGCACATGGATTTAGCCTTGAATTGTTTTTGGACACAAGGCAATTTCTCATTCGATTTAGCTAGTTATTGTTTATACTTCATTTTCGAATTGATTTTTCTAAGTATTTTCATTTGCATCGTGCACTCGCTCAGATTTTCAACTTGAAATTTCCAAAAAGTTTTGTTTATTTTTATAATGTGCCAATTTGCATATCTTTCTTTATTCGTGTTTAATTATTTCTTTTTTTCTATTGTGTTGCTATGTTAAGCCACAAAAGTGCTAGGTCACTGCTCAAAAATATTTCGTTTTGGGCTGGGTTTCTTTTTTTATATAGAAGTTTATTTTTAGCCACATCTAGATATGAGTTGAGGCGACAAAAATAGTTGATGAATGTCAAAAACTATTGATTGATTGACAGCTTTTCTGTTTGTTTGTTTTTGACAATCAACTTGTTTCTATCGGTTTGACATTGATTTAAGTGAGATCTGGTACTTACCGCTGCAGAGCTATGTGATCCAGTAATCGATTTCTGGTCGCTTGAGTTGTCTCGTCTTTGCCACTGGGATTGGTGCCATTGCGTATACGATTGACCTGCTCTTCGGTCAGATTGAACATGCCCCAGATGGTGCGATTATTGGGATCGACCACCTCAGACCGCACATCGCCGTCCATGAAGGCCGAGCGATGGATGCGACCCGCGTTGCAGGACAACATTAGCTGCAGCCCCAGCAGCAACATCAACAACAAAACGCTCACTCGCCGGCCGCTGCCCTCACAGCACACAACACTTGACATTGTTTTGGACTTCAATCAAAAACTATTTATATGAATGGGTACTTCCACTACGTGCACTTGGCACTGCGCCTAATCTTTAAGTTTATCACACAAATTTCACACTTTAAACTTAAATGCGAATCTCTGGCATTTTTTGCTTTTATGTTATAGCTCTTGAAATTGTTTGCCGATACTACTTGTGTATTATAAGTAGTCCTTAACACTTCTTTGCGTGTAGTTGTCTTTGAAATTGAATTCACTTGCGAACTTGATTTCCTTATGGTCTTTCCTTTGCTTTAGATTTATTTTGCTTTTTGGCAATGTTGGATTTGTTTGTTTAGCTTCTCGATGTGTTCGCTCTAAGAACCAAGTATGAAGTGATTTGCTCCACTCATTTTTTAGTCTTAAATAAGAAAATATTTGGTGCCGGGCATATCTACTTTGTTATGGTCGTAAACGGGCTGCGCGATGCACCGCAAGAAATTATGTAGTTTCTTCTCATAGGTATAAAGACTTGCAATGATTACTCATAAATAATTGGTGAATTTGTTTTAAACGTATTAAAAATCAAAATTGTATATAAGTTTTTCCTTACTTTGAAAATATTGTCTGCAGTTTATTTTAAATGTTATCATTAGTTAAGCGTTTAAACATTTATTTATAATTCACATAAACAAATTCATTTATTATTTGGTAAATCAATAAATTTATTTTATTGTCTTTAAAAATAAATAATAGTTCTATATGAGCATTCATTCAAAATACATTGAAATACATTATAAGAAAATATTTTATAAAAATGTTGTGAGAGTAATTTAATAAAAAAAACATACTTTATTAACATTATTTTCATAGCTTTCGCAAATAAAATTAAATTTTTATCATTATTTTATTGCTTTTTTAATTCATTTTTAATGTTACATATTTTCTAAACATTTTTTAGTAAACAAATGAATTTATTTTTATTTACTTTAATGCAATTATCGTGCAGCTCATTTCATATATTTTCGAAATGTTTGGACTAATTGTTTATTTTACAAAAAAAATAAAAACTTCTTTGGTATGTAATAAACCAACAAATAAATTATATTTTTATTAATTAATTGTATTTTTATTCAATTGCTGCTATCATTTATTTATATTTCATTTTACATTATTTTCTACCCCTTAAAAATAATTGATATCAAATTAAAATTCATTGTATTCGCATTTGTTTTTTGCTGTGTACGCGCTGCTGCGCTTCGTGCTGATAGTTCGGTTTTTGTGTAGCCGACGTCGTCGACCAATCAAAACCGTCCGCAGTAGTCGTCGTCATCGTTGTTGTTGTTGCTGCTGAGAGGATCTGGTGCCGTCGCGTCGCCGTCGCTGTCACCGCCAGCGCAGCTACTGCGATTATTTAGCTTCGTGTGTGTGTGTGAGTGTGTGTTTGCGTCTGTTTATTGAATTTGTCTGAAGGTGTGCGAGTGCGCACCTATGCATACGCGCGTGTGTGTGTGTGTGTAAGCTCGTTTCTTATCGCCTGCCAAAGAAAGTGATATTCGCATTGGAACGCATATTCATCGAGGTTGCCGGCTTGATGGGGGGTGTTGAATGTTGTATTTGTAATCGATGAGATGCTTTTACTTTTAATACGATTGTAAAATATTGGCGGGATTGGCGAATGTACCCAGCTAAGTGGTCGATAGTGCGCTGCTAATTGATAAAACCCAGCACTATAGACACCGTAAATTTCATTTTTGCGATTGTTTAGTAGTTTGTATTGTCATCAAATCGATTAGTAAATCAAAATAGTAGGTGTTGAATACGTCAAATTGTTTTTTGGGAAATTTATGGACCTTTGAATAGTGATTCGGTAGATTTTGATAATTTGCGGTCATAGTTAATTTGATTTTCGAACGTAGCTGATTACATAAGTAGTTTGGATCGCAGCTGATTATATAAGTAATAAACTTATTTAACACGTGTTTTTTTTGTGTTAAATCAAATTGTTTTGATACTCAAGTAGAGTACGACGTTTAGTAGTAGTATTGTTGTTATCAAAATCTATTCATTTGACGTTTCGGTTTTCTTTTCTTAGTGCAATCTATAATATTTGTCGTAGTCTCTCTTTATTATTATTTGTTCGTCTTTGACTTTGAGACTCTGGCGTCTTCATATTAAAGTTTGTTTATCTAATCTTAAGTACATTGTATTGTTAGGATCTACCTCGAGAATTGGGAAGCTTTAGAATGTGCGTGCTGATTAATTCAAATCAAAAAGTGCGTGAGAAGGCGTACATTTGCAAGTACATTCTGTGATATACCCGTCGTATGTACATATGCATCTAAGAAACTCGGCGGAAACAATTTATTGTGCGTGCGATTTAAAAAGCCGGTGCCTGGCACGATCTTAACCCAAAGAAGACCCAAACTACGCAACTTTAAACTATCGAGCATGGTTAAGTCAAAAGTTTTCAGAATACATTTGAAATACCTGATATTTCTTCAATATAGTTTTGAATTCTGCGCTTGAGCAACAATTGCGTCTTTTATTATCTATTCCTGGACAAAATAAAGTAAATTCGCATAAATTTCCTTTTTCTTGCAATAATAGATTCAGTCTATTTTAAGATAGAGACGACGGAAACCCATTGCCAACATACAATAGTTTCGGCTAGACGAATAATTTGAACTACTCGTGAGTCAATTATTGAAATGAGTTTCCCATATGGATCAAATCATTCAGCAGTTTTCAGTTTCAGCTTTATCTGCATACGTCCCAATTTCGTCAGCTTCATTCAAGAGCAAGAGCGAGAACGGGAGAAAGGGAAAGAGAATGAGGATGAAACAAACTCATTCAATAATAAGTTATTTTTTTCAATTTGCATACGGAAATCACAAGCGAGACTTCAAGGACGTTCTTGATTTATTTATTTATTTACTTTGTTGTTGCTATATCCGAGAATCCAAAAGAAACCACGATTATCATCGTTTTCGTTTTTCTAAAACTCTTATTTTCTGTTTTGTTATTGTTCTTTTTGGTTTTTTTTTTGGCTGGCTGGCTGGCTGTCTGGAACAAATTGAATTTCTAAATGATTGTATAATTTGGAGCACTTTATAAAGTCTGGATTTCTCACCGACTGTCTGACTGTCTATCTGTCTATATGTCTGTCTGACACTCTGACTGCGGACTCAGTCAGTCGACACATTGTTGAGGCTTCAAATGATCCACCTACATACTATATTTGTATATGAGACAACTCGGGGGCGTGGCGGGGCAGCCAGACATCGTCTGTTATGCAAAGTTGCAATCGCATCAAATGCTCGGAGACACAGATCATAATCGCAGCAGAACAAAAATAATGCAAATAATATGGCAAACAAAACCAACAAAAAAAAGGGGACAGCAACAAAAAATGTGGAACGAGTTCTTTCAATCTGCAATAAAAAAAAAAAAAAAAACAGGAGGCAAAAAAAGCGTGCGAGACGTTTATATAATAATGTTTATTTATTTGACTTATTCACACATTTGCATAGAATTTGTCCCACTTCGTGGACAATAAACGAAAATGAAAATGAAAACGAAAACACAAATAAACAGTCAATCAGGGAGACGACGACGACGACAATTGGAATGTGAAATGAGTCAAAACACGAGTGGACGAATCTTTTCGATATTTCATTATCTTTCCAAGGCTGGCTGGGGAGGAGTGTACGTAACAGTAAGTTAGCCTAGTGTTGTGGTAATTGAAGATCCCTTTGATCTTAAAGGCCTGCCAGACTGCAGACACACGAGTGCCGTGAATAGTTGACTAACTGAATGTATATTTAAATCATCTATTTTTAAGTAAGAGCTTGCCTCTGCCACACACGCCGAGTGAGTTGGAGTGTTAATTTTAAATGGCGCTGTCGCTGTCGCCGCAACAATTTTCAGCTGTTTACGACCAGGTGCGTAGTTCCACCTTTCTTTCTCTCTCTCTCTATAATTTGTGGTTGGGGAGGGGATCACCCGATTGCCTTAAATTGTTTCTGTGAATTACGGTAGCATTTCTTCAACCAATTAATGTTACCTGCCGCCGAGTGACTGATAAAAACCAGTAGCTGGAGCCGCAAAAACCATTTGGTCAATAAACCACTTGGCTGACAGATTATACTTGTTGTAAGTAAGTGTAGGAATAAACATCTGTGGCACTTTTTTTTTGTCAAGTGGTCTCTGTCGACTATTCTCAACTAGAACAACAACAGCAACAACAACAACCAGATCACAAGTTAAGTGAATTTTTCTATAAATATAGTATGAAAATATCAAATAATCGTTCGTATCTTTAGCACGCACTTTTCATACGTTATCAGGATTATGTGTGCGGGTGATTGAACCGTAAAATAGCAGCTTTGATAATCGATTCAACCATTTATATAGTATGCATAGTATATTAATTACGCAATAGCATCAGTATCGTCATGCCTAATTTTGGCCTCTTCTGGGCTATGTGCTAATTAAATTGTCCAACGGTTATGGAGCATTTTAGGTGAAGTGAGCGCACTTGAGCGAAGTGCAAGTGTACTGAAGCAATGTATTTGAGCATCAATAAAACACATAATTAATATAATTGTGACTATGTCGAGGCGCGTTGCATGAGATCACAAAATAACAAGCCAGCGCAATCGCAAGGAAGCACTTTAGGCATCATCATCAGCAGCAGCAGCAGCAGCAGAGGCAGAGGCAGAGGCAGCGGCAGCAGCACGCCAGAGGTCTATTAAAAATACATACATAAAGCAGACAGCACAAGTCCAGACCAGACCTGGGCCTGAATCAGAAGCCAAAGCAGAGGCAGACACAGACCAAGTCAATAAGTTGCTAACTTGTTGTTGTTGTTGTTGCTGTTGTTGTGGTTGTTGTTGCTGGTCGAGCGAACAGCGCCCAGCACTTGGGTGTTGCCTGCAACGTTGCTTGGCCCGATGCTGTCTCTGCTCTGTGTTGATGGTGTTGTTGCCGGTGTCGGAGCTGATGTTGTTGCCGGTGCCGGTTATCGGTTGCTGGTTGCTGGTTGCAGTCGCCGAATGCAGTTGTCGTGATTGTTGTCTCAGATTGCATGTGGAATGCAAAGACCAGGAGCCAATTTGTTATTGTTGTTGTCCATTGCCCGCTGGCTGCTACCGTTGCAGTTGCCTCTGCGTGCTGCTGTCGTTCAGCTGCTGCAGCCGTTGCACGATACTCTTGCTTCGAGCATAACGATTTCCCACATCACCTTGGTCTTGGGCATTTAAATATGGTTTTAGTCTTTAGAAATTTAAATAAAGAAAATAATAAAGTATTAAAAGTATTTTAAGAAGAAGTACTCGTATGTCATACGATAGTTTATTTTGTTTTGTATTTTTTTCTTTCTTATATTTGGCCTTCGAAATATGAATCATTTCTTATTTTTTTATAATTTAGCTGTCATTTTAGATAGGATGGTAAAAGGTGTCGTAACAGATCTTGAAATGATATTTGCGATGTAAAGTAATTTATTATATTTTGTAATTCATAATTCGTTGACTTTAGATAGACAAGATAAGTTTAATGTTCTTAAGGATTATTTATCTTAATATAATAATAATAATTTAGTAATTATAATTAATAATATTAATATTAATAATTAATAATTTAACACATAATTTCGAGCTTAGTTTGGAGTTTCTCATTTATTAGTTAAGGAAAAGACGAACTATGGTATTACTATTATTTCCGTATTTGTATCCAATTCTAAATAGTGTATTGAAGCTGCCATTGTGATGACTTACTTGTCTTTTCTGATTGTTATTAATTTTCGTGCATTTTGGTTCTCGGTTTTTAGGCGTTTCGTGTGCCGTCGTCGTTTGGCTTCTGACCAGCACCAATCAGCCGCAGCCAGAGTCAGCCGGAGTAGCACTTGTGCCGAGAGGCCAGTAAGCAGTCAGTCAGCAGTAAGCAGTAAGCAGTAACCAGAGAACAGAGACAAGCGAGACCAGAGAAGGAGAGACCAAGAGTCTGATAACCAGACCCCGTGAGCCAGACAGACCGTCGCAGACGACGCAGAAGAGGCAAAGTAATGTTGATGTTGGCATTTAAGCAGGCGTGTAGTCGCATCTTGTTGATTGTCAAAATTGACAATGAATGCGCTCGACACAGACTCACACACACACACACACACACACACATACACACTTATACTGTCACATGGCAGACACATAGTTGAGACAAGTGCATACATATATCTCAGATGTCTGGCGTTTGTCTGGAGGCCGTCGCAGACATTCGCTGATGCTGATGTTGATGTGCATGTCGATGCCAATGCTACTGCTGCTGCTTCTGCTGCTGTTGCTTCTGCTGTTGTCCTTAAGTGATGCATCCAAATATGGACCATTGCTGCCTCTGGCTGCTGGCAGGTGAATAAGGCAAGGCCCAGACGCCTTGGCTGCTGGCTGACTGTCCGGACATGGGCATAGTTTGGCTGCCTTTCTGACTGCCTCACTGCCTGCCTGCCTGCCTGCTGTCTCTGCCTGCAGTTTCACACTTTGCATTTCGTAAAAAAAATTTATTTAAATGATATGCACATGCGATTCGCTCTTCTTCTTCTTCTTTGGCTGCTTGTCGCTGTCGTCGCTGTCGTTGTCTGCGCTCCACTAGCTGTAAACTGAGACCGTCTGCAATTATGAGCGTCTGGTTGTCTGCCTTTTACAATATTTTTTATTAAAATTGTTTTGGTTTTTAATTATCTGATTTCTAAGCGACAGAGTGAGATAGCGCGAGCTCAAGAGAATGGGATGCAGATAAACATCGCCATGTGTAGAGTTTAAAATTTCAATTTGGTTGACAGGCAAACGGGCAACAGGCAACAGGCAACGTGCCACCAAATTGTCGCCGCTGTTAATTGCCTTCCGTTGCTGTTGCTGCTGCTGCTGTTTGCTTGCCAGCCATTTTGTTTGGTTTGGTGACTAACCAAACGGCCAGCGGACAGCCAAATGAAGCCAGTGACGTGCGGCTCCTTCCTGTCTGTTGTCGTCGTTGGTCTTGGCCATAAATTAATGCATAATTACAGCACCTCATGGTAGTAAAAGTGAAAAACAATTCTTATTTCTGACGAACCATCAGCATGTGGCAAATGGCTAAAGTATTGTCCAGTTTGTCTATTGAATGGGCACCTGTTATACTAGACCCCCCTCCACTCCCGCTGTTCGCCACGTTCTCTCGCGTGCTGCAATGAGAGAGAAATCGAAGCACGTTATTTTTAAGCATTTGTCGTCGCGTAAAAGGCAATCAAATAAATGAAGATGCAACCAGTCCATAAATGGTTCAAATATCTCAAGACATTCTCCACTCGCTACGTGCATAACGATGCAGTCACTTTTCTCTTCCTCTTAACTCGTCTTCTTTTTTTTGTTGTAGTTATGCTTGAGTGTTATAAATAAATATGTACGTCTATAGGTCTGAATGCTTATTTATAGGGCAGTCGGCGCATGCCGGCACGCATTTAGCCGCATACGTAGGGCACTGTGTCCAAGCACGTGGCATTGAATTAATTCATTGTGCTGCAGTCGCAGTCGCGTTTAACTGGTAAATGAATGAAATATCGTTAATGGTAATTTGCCCTTAAAGTTCTGCTAACTATGCTAATGCGGCAGCCCAGCGCAAAGTCTCTGCTTAGCCATATCACAGGGTGTTTCGTGCTACCTGACATTCATTTGCTAATTTCTGTTGCATACTTTGCGGCAGTTGGCTTTTATTTATAGTTCAGTTGAGCATCGAAATGTTCAACTTGTTCAGTTTTTATTTGTCACAATTGTAAGCATGCTGCCTTGCAAATACGCTCCGAATCCCAATGTGGAAGAATCTATTATTGAGGGACGCTTGCTATCCACACTATTGCTGGAATGTTGGCAGCGGGAATACGACAAACGGCCTTATAGCAACTTTCGGTTTCGTCGTCTAGACTTCGAGGAGCGCTTGAAACGCAGATATCACTGCTTAGGTGACTTTCGCGCTATTGTTAAGTTTTTGTTGAAGCACGAATTGTCCTCCGTTTCGATATGGAGTATTTTCGTCAGCAAAGCGAATCCACATTTGCTGCGGGACTTTGTTCACTCGCTGCTACACGTGCCAAGGATTGAGTTGAAGCTCATGCACTTGCCTGAAGAGTTTTTTGTCATGCTGCGCTTAAATGCAAACAAGATGAAAGTTGGCACGCTTAGCTTGGAGGGTAAGTGAGCAATGTAATTGCCATTACTTCTGATAATTTCTAAATTTATTGCAGGTACTCCCTTGACCGATGAGAAAGCAAAGCAACTGAGAGAGTTTTTGCTAGCCAGTAAGACGTTGCATACGCTCAACGTTTGCAGCTGCAGTCTGAGCCTATATAACTTTGCCACAGTGGCCGATGGTGTGCATAAGTCCAGCAAAATGCGCAACTTTTATGTGAGTCGATTGTTGGCCCTTAATTTATCGTTGGATTCAGAGAAGATTGCCTCGATAGTGGGATCATTGCTGATGCAGAACAAACTGGTGGAACTCACCATGGAACAGTGTGAGTTTCTTGCCCTTGACATGGAAATATTTGCGGAGTATCTTGAGAATAAACACTGTTCGTTGAGGAAACTCAAACTGGCCTACAATCTAATCTCGGCCGATGGCGCCCTGTTCCTTATGCGTGCCATAGCCAAAGGTGGGACATTGGAGCTGCTGGATATTAGCACCAATTCGATTGGCTCGCATGGCGGTGAATGGGTTGCTCAGTACTTTAGTTCTTGCAACATGTTGCAGCATTTGTATTTGAATGACAATCGAATCGGCGCCGAGGCCATTAATCTGCTGCTGTTAACCATCAAGAAGCCTTGTCGCATCAGACGACTGCAAATATATGGCAATCAGTTCAATTCTCGATCTGCAATGATTCTGCGTCGTCTGCTGGATTCCCAGGTCATAATGCAGGAGGAAATCGACATTAGCTATACCTACGATGAGGCACAAGAGGATTATCGAATTGTGCCATGGCGTTGAAAATTATTCTGACATTTGATGTGTTCATTTCCAACAGAAATCTGTCGTGTGAATTAGTTTTAATATATTTTAACTGTATTTAAATTGTTATCCTGCATAGTAGCGCCATCTATTGAGTGCTTTCTGGCAGTTCAATTTTGTGCACGTGCACAAAGCTTTCAGCGAGCTCTCAGCGAATTCTCGCGCTCTCGCTCTCCCTCTTTCTTCGTGTCGGTTGTTTTGCAACTATGAATGAAATGCGAAAGCTAAGGGTTGCCAGATAGTTTTGTTATGCAATCCATGGAAAAACATTAGTGCTTAGACCCAAACTAGGCGCCATTTGCCTTTGGGCAAGTCCAAGAACTTTTGAAGCCGCCGGACTAAAGCTTATGAGTTGCCTTTGGCTAAGCTTGTAACGGTAAACAGCTGATCTGACAGTCTGGCAACTTTCGCTCTCGTTTCCGGCTTGTTTGTGTGCGTGTGTGTGTGTGTGTTAGAGTGTGTGTGCATTATTGTTGGCGATTTCAAAGTCAAACGGCAACAACAACAACATAATGCGCAGCAAACAGCTGCGAAAGCATTGAGCACAAAAACTTCAACAGCAAACAGAACACGACGAGGACAACATCGGCAGTCGACAGGACAACGACGACGACGACGACGGCAACGTTATCCTTGTTGAGAGTTTCGCAATATATTTTTATTGCAGCAGTCTCATCGAAAGCGTCGAAGCAACTAAATCGCATCGAGAACCAACAAACAGAATCGGGCCCAAAAAGAAACCGAAAGTAATAGAAATGCATAAAAATATCAAATCAAACAACAAGCTACAAATGTTTAATAAAACTCGTTTTATAAATTTTGAATAAATGCTGTAAAAGGAAATGCATAAATGAAAAATATTTCACTGTGATTTGATTTGTGTTAAACGCTGTTGTCTCGATGTTATTATTCTTCTCGTTGTTGTTGTGCAAGCGAAACGCTTTGAACTGTGCGGCAAAAAGGAAAAAGCGAAAAAAAATAAAAAGAAAGAGTTTATTATGTGGCACAGGATATGAGGGCATCCTGCTGCTTTGACTGTGTCTAATTATAATACATGAAAGAGGCTTAGCTTAAGACGAGTTTAAAAAGCGCTCAAGCGTTTAATACGAGACGTTCTTTCATTATGATTTTGATTACCTTTTTTTCCAGGCGGCGGCTGCTGTTTTGTTAAATGAGTTTGAAAATAGCATTTTCACATGGTCACTGAGTGTGCAGCTAAGTGGCGCTAAGCGACTTTCAGCATACGGGAAAGCACAAAGTCAAGACCAAGACCACCCACCTAAAAACTCAGCTCACCTCAACTGAAACTTAAACTTATCTGAAAACTAAAATAAAGCAAAGCTGTAGTTGAAGCTGTGCTATAGACGTAGCTGTAGCTAAAGTTGAGGTAGTAGTTGTAGCTGCAGCTCAATCTGAAACTGAAACTCAACTTTAAACAGAAGCCGTTAAAACTTTGACTATAACTAGCAAAAGACGTTGTCAAATACCTAAGCAAAAATGAACGATAGTCGACGCAACACGGCAACGGAATTCAGTTACATACTGCAACGGCAGGTGAGTTTGTTACCCAGCAAAAAACATCAAAAAGGAAAAAACTTATTACTTCCTTGTTCAGCCATCCACCCACTCAACGACTTAGCCACTCAAACACATTCCTGCCAACTACCCACATAACTAATTGCATGCATTTTAGGGCTGTTCCTTTATTTTTTTTGGCCCTTTATTAGGTTTAGCTTGGGCAGCGTGCTCTTGCCATTGTTTCAGTTTAATTGCAAAGCATTTGCGCTCATTAACTTGCCCCAACAGGTAGAGCAACTAATTGCAAACCCAAAACACAAAGCTAGCAATCCATTCCCTGCACCTTTTCCCTCTCTCTCTCTCGTTACCCGTTCGCCTTGTCGCACTTCCTCCCCCGCACGTAACCGAGTGCATAATTTCTGCTCGACAAGAACTACGTCTTTGTTAACTTGACTTGAAAATCAAATCCAACTCAATTCACACACACACACACACCCCACCCACCCACTTTTACTGTCGCTGATTTTTCCCCTCTCGCTATCGCTCTCACTCTCACTCTAGCTGTCTCCCTCGCTCCTTTACTTGTTTAATCAAGCATCGATTGGCCTTTCCTTCTGGTTGCACATGGCGTATGCTTAATGGACTTTTGTCCATTGAATTGATTGCCTTTTTCAATTTAACTCATTATCCCCATCTTTCAAAATGGTTTTAATCAATCTTCGTGCATGAACGTTGGTTATTCTGTCACCCCGGGGTCGCCCATGACAGCAAAAATATGCTACAATTTTCACAATTTCCCTCCATTTATCACGTTACATGTAAACATTATCTTCATGTCCAAATATATATATTATATTATTTGCCATGTAGTGCACACAGCATGTAGATGCAATAAATAATAACGAAATGCACATTGTCAATCAATAATCTGTCCGCTGTGATTGTATTTTCCAATTGATCGGAGTTGCTTGCACATTTTCCCTCAGCACGAGACTCACGTTGTTAAAACAATCAATAATATTTTCTATTATGTACATACATTATTAGTTGTAGTTGTTGTTGAGTATGTAGTTAATCTTATTATGCTTTAAACTGTTTCGTTTTATATAATTATTTTAAAGATTTTAAAGCACGTTTAATGGGTATACACTTTTATTTTTTATTTATAAATTATTTGATTTTAAATTTGAGTTTGATGGTAAATTAAATTATTTACATGGTCAAAAGAATTTCTATGCCATTCTTGCAGCTACTCTTAGACTTAAATATATTCAAAAGATGAGTAGAATGATAGATAGCTAACTTATAAGTCAAGTAAATATAAAATTCAGTCTTTTTGTATTCTAATGATTTGACAAGCCAATTTATTGTTGAACATCATCGAAATTCTAGGACAGTCTCTAGATGATTGAGCATTCGATTCGTATTCGAATAGTTTTTGTGAGAAGTTTGCAGCAATAGGTATTTAAGTCATTTGCATTTCGTTCTGCGTAATCCTTTGTCAGGTTTAGTTGCTCAACTTGATGAGATGCGTCACGCGGACATCTCGAAATTTGCATATGAATTGCTGTGAAAACAAATTCCGATGAAAGCCGTTCGGTTTATTCATACATCTATAATATATGTATAAGTATGTGTGTGTGTGTGTGTGTGAATGTTTATGGGATATGCATAAATGTGCGACGGTGTGTGCAAAAGCTATTGACGTGCCGATAATCCCTTAAGCTTGCTACGATAAATACGTAACTGAGCAGGGTCTCCACTGACGGCATTGAAGGCAGAAAAGACCAGTTGAGGGATTTGGATTGGGGTTGGGGGGTGCCATGGGAAACCCATGTTGTAATGGTTAGCTTTGCGGTTAGCTGACAGAAATTCATTAGATTTTTGTGTTGCACATAAACTGGCAAATAAACAATCTGCCACGAAATTGGCTTGCGTGTGGGCTCAATCGAGCAGACGGTTAAATCATGAATGAAATCAATTTGTTTCGTGCTCTAATGGCGATGACGGAGCAGCAGCAGCAACGGCAACGGCAACGGCAAGCAACACCATTGCCAAATTACACACGCTTTGGGCATTAAGACAATGACACATTCGACGATGCAACAACAGTAACAACAGCAACCACAGCAACAAGCAAGGCTAATATTATTTTGATTGAGTGATAACTCAATACGTTGCCACAGACTGAACGAAGAGAATGCTGCCAAAGGCAAATTAATAAATCACATGCAAGAATCACACAAACACAAATACTCACCCATTTGGGATTGTTGAATTTGTTATGATTAATGAATGCGAGGTGTTTGTTTGTCTCTCTCTCTCGTTCTTTGTGTGTATTTGTTGTTTTGTGGCAACCGCAAAACTTTGCCACATGAAATTTGAGTTATTTATCGTGTGTACTCTGACCTTTGCCCAACTCTGGCAATTTGTCTGCTTTGTCATCTCTCTGCGCCTCTGTTTGTCAGGGGACCACAAAAAAAGCGAAAGCAAAGAAAAAGAAAAGACATTGCATATGCCTCAGCATGTCCTACAAATTTAATTAGTCGTGGCAAATCTTTCTCAGCGCCCTTGGGAATCTCAGGATGCTGCTGCTGCTGCCGCTGCTCGTTGCGGCTGCAACATGATAATAAAATCGATAAGCCGCGCGTCTTAACCTTTAATTACACAACACTGCCGTCGCGCATATCTCTGCGATGCTCTCTGGCACATTTATCATACATATACACACATCCTTTCTAGCGACGCACACACACACACTCATACACACATATTTTAAGGATTTATGACGCCTGCTGAACATACTGATGAGTTTTGCAGCATTGTTATGATGACTATGCAGCGACAGCGACAGAGGCAGCATGTGGCTTGGCATTGCTCGGTTGGTCGCCTGCGTCCTGCTTAATCGCCGCTTAATATGCATGGCATGTGGCTTAGGGTGTGACCTTAAGGCAGGCCTTGCGCCTTACTTCTTACGCTCTGCGACTTCTCAGACGTCGTTTTTTTGCCCTCCTGCCGTCATCTCAGCCCTTTGTTTGAATATCAAATAAAAAAAAATGTCAGCGCCACTTGCAGCGCTTTGTGGAAGAGCTCAAGTTCTCTTGCTGCAACTCCCGCAACGCGTTGCGATAACAGAAATCAATGTTCGTCTGCAAGTGCAACGCTTGTGGCAACACGTGCCACACACAGAGTCAGGTGCAAATATTGACAAACCTGCTTTGCATACAATTCACTACAGACTGCAGACAGCAGACAGAGTCAGCAAAGTTGTGAAGTATACGCCATGTTGTACATCGTGTGGTATGCGTAATTCGAGTGACGCTGTGCTAAAAACTCGACTTAACTCAATTGCCACCAATGGTCTTTGAAGCATGCCACCACGTAATTGTTTTATAATCAAATCCTGGCTAGAAAACTATTTAAACATTGTTGAAGGCCAATGCGCTGGCGCCCAGCGTCGACATCATCGCTCTACTTTCTGCCTCTAACTGTTGGTTCACGCTGTTGTCCTCGTCATCGTCGTCGCCATCGTCATCGTCGTCATCATCATCGTCCTGTCACTGACAATGACTGAAGTGTATGTGTGTCAAGGGTCTGTCGAGTGCTGAGTGAAATCAAATTGCAAACTCTCGCTCGCAATGTTCGAGTCCAAGTTCAAGTTATGCAATAAGTGCATAACTGTTGCACACACATACACACACACACACACACACAGAAAACGAACACCATAAATAAATGTAGCTATATAGTATACACAACTTACAGTTATGCATATTTATACATGTTGATGGCGCAACAGCTGCTGCCAAAGATTGTGTCCATTATCTGGATGAAGGGAAGCAACATAAAAATCTGAAGCCGCACATAAAAAAAATGGCACAAAGGTGTGGCAATCCTCTGGCTCTCTTCCCACTCCACCCCCCGGAGGGTTGGAGGAATGGCTTCTGTTGCTTTAAATGGTTTCGATTTCACGTCCATGCCGATTTTATGCCTCTGTGATGGATTCAACGTGTGTTTGCGATTGTGTGCGTCGCTTCTGTGTGTGTGGCAAAACAATAAAAACAAACGCGCTCTGGGGCAACAACGCGCTCTCTTTGGCGCCTCAGTCTTTTCTGCCTGCCTGCCTGTCAGTCTATCTGTCTGTCTGTTACACCATTCTCTCTGTGTTTTGCGTTCAACTGTGCCGTATTTGTGTATATCTCGGTAACTGACGGCGACGCGAAACAACAGCCAACAACAAAAACAACAGCTTTGAACAAGCAACCCAACCCACAATCCAATCCAAAATCCAAAACAGAACGGGGACCACACAGTGGCAGTAAGTCCATTGGGCCGAGTCTCGCTTTCACATAAAAATAAGTGCGAATCCCGAGTGCAGACTGTGCTAGACTATGCAGTTATCCTTTAAATGGCAAGGGCTTCGCATCGTCGTGATAAGCTCTTAAATTACTCTGTGAAGCGAAGCTGCAAAAGGCATTTTTGTTCTCAGCAAAAAGTGATAAGCCTATTGATAGCGTGTGAGTAATGAGGATTTCCTGGCAACATTTGTTTGCCAGCTTCCTGTTGTTCCTCTTGACTTGGCTTGACTTATGCATATTTTGACTACTAAATGCTTGGCATACCCTTTAAATAGAAATAGAATATTAAATGTTGTAACTGTTGCGGGGTTGCCAAGTTGTTATAAAATTAAAATGCGATAAGAGCTTGTTAACACTGTTTTTTTAAAAAGACTCTCAGAAGTTGTGGCTTATATTGAAGAAGGTGAAAACATTGCATATTGTATTGTATATTGTGTATATAGGAGGGATTATACTTTTAAACCCAATTGATAATTTACTTCAAATACAATATTAGCCGAAGTCCTTTTCAGCTAGTGCATTAGAAGTACGTTAGTGATTTTTAATTATATCTAAATATACAAAAGTATAAATTTTGTTGCTCTTTTTCTATTTTCTCCTCTTGATAGCAATTAACTTTTTTTGAAGAGCAAAAATCAAAAACATAGCAGCACATCTCTTATAATTGACAGCTTTATATTGAAAACTCTTTTTTGCATTTTGATGAGTACAGGGTATAAAAAAAACACGTGTTCAATGTGTACTTATATATAAGTATAAATATATATATGTGTATTTGGCATGCGAAATAAATTGGTTTCGTTTTTGTTGCTTTTGTTTTTCGTTACTGTTTCTGTTTCTGTGTTTCCATTTCCATTTCCGCTTGTGTTTGTGTTTTTACTGTTCTGGTTTTGTTTCCTTCAATAGCTGTTACTTGGTATGCAGTGCATATTTTTATAGAGCACGTTATTTTATAACCCTGCAAATAAATCGTGAGTTCAAAAGATCAATTAAGCTGCTCCCGTGTTACAATTAATAATTGCTACAATTTTGATTTGGATTTTCGATGTTACCATTTTAATTTCTCTTTTTTTATTTTGGGTAATCGATGTTGCCATTCAGGGAAGCGATGTGTCCGCTGCTGAGGCTTATGCATTCGACGATTTCAACAATTTAATGAAGGTAATATGTTTGACCCACATTTTGGGGCAAAGCTGGATGGGGCTTGTGCTCCATCAACATGCAAATCGGCATGTCTGCTGCCTTCACACATTCACGTTCTTTCATTCACATTCACATTCATTAAATTCCAAGTGCTGATATAACCCACACACACTCACACACAGAGACACAAAGAGGGAGGAGAGGAGATTGTAAAATTTCTAGCTGGGTGAAAATTGCTTTCGCTTTTCTCCGGCATCAAAGAATTTCCTTATTTCGAAATATTTTCAGCTTGACGCCTTCTGGGCAGCCATTTTCTCTTCTTCATATTATTAAATTTTATTTCAATTTGAGTTTATTAAAACCAAATGAAAAATGAACTGAAATGTAGTGGCTTCAAACATTTCTCTTTTCTGCTCTTTTATTATAAACAAATGCGCCAAAAATGTTTCAACCTCACACACACGAAAAAGCCGTCAGCAGTGACCATCAACTTGATTAAAGCGCAAAATTTGATTTCATTTGCAAATGCAAGTTGCAAGTTGTAAAGTTCTGCAGAAATTATTTGGCAATCCCTTTGAGAATTACAGATTAAATATAGCTGAAATAAATTGAATTATCTGCGCTTTATCAAAGTGAGTAGCAGACAATGTTAAAGTTAAGGCAATTTCCATTCCCTTGTTTTGTGGAACTTTCTCAATTTAAGTAAAATTGTTTCACTTGTCGATAAATTTGTATGCAAGTCAGTTTGTGTCTTTGCGATAATTAAATTGAAAATGTTTAAAAAGCATTTATAGGAAAAGTTGCACATTTTGTGTGTAGCACTTGGGTAAAAATTGAACAAAAGTTAGCAGCAATTTGATTCTACACTCAGGGCTGAGGACAATGGCAGAAACTTGTGTAATTTGATATGTTGATGCACGACCATGTAAGGATACAAAATCTACTCTCTGTGTGTGTGTGTGTGTGTGTGTGTAGGCTTTGTTTTTTTTAGGCTAACACTGAAAGTGTTGGCACTGCCATTAGGGCCAACAAGGCTGTCCGAAATCCCGAACAAAACAAAGCATGTAATAAGGACTCAGAGCCGAGCAGCTCCAAAAGAAACAAAATGCTTTCTGTCGACAGTTTAAAAAGTTCACTCGACTTACAAATACCCTCGAAGTAGCTGTGTTGTTGTCATCTATGCAAAAACTATTTAAAGTTATTCTAGGGTAGTGAAAAGAATGGCATCCATTTGTCAGCTATGACTTGTGCCCAAGTAGCTGATTGTTTGCCCAACTAATGGCAAAAGCAGAGCAAAGAAAATAAGGCCAGCGTGAACGCAAATTGCCAATGCTCCAAATGCTTTGTTAAGAATACGAAATACATATATATATATATTGTCCAAAAAATCTCAACTCGTCTTTGTAGTTTGCTCCAGTAATTTATGCACTTTATTTGCAGCCCAAGAATAAAAATGTCGAAGGACAAAAATAACTTATTAATTGCAAGAACAGAAAACAGAAGTAGAAGCCGAAATCTAATTATATTCTACATTTTTTTTTGTTTTGGGCCGCAAGACAAAAGACATCAAAGTAGCGAAAAAGGAAATAAGGCCAGAAAAAGTTTTCACTTGCCTTGTTGATGTTTGTGTTGCCGTTGCTCGTTGGTCGTTGTCTGAGGGTTGCTTTTATTTGTTTGTTTATCTGCATGTGCAACAACAACAGTAACAACAACAACAACGATAAAAAGAACAACAGGTCGACACGCTTGTGTCAATAACGTTCCGAAAAGCGCAGTTTTGTGCGGTTGACATTTGCCATGCGCATAATTACGGTCTGACATTTCGGTTAGCGCATGTTAATTGCAGGTCCTGCACCTGTCTCTGTCCCTTTTCTCTCTGTCGCTGTTGCTGTCTTCACTCCAGTGCCCACACCTCCAACCACAGCCCCCTTCGACTGACCCTTGGACCCATCTCTTGGCGTTGTGTTGACATTTTGTGCCTAAACGTTTTCAACAAATTAAAATGTTCGGTTCTTGTTGTTTTTTTTTTCTCTGTGTGTGTCTTGTTGTTTTTACTCGTGGCGCCTAATTTCATTAGGCAAACAAAACTTTTTGCAACCGTTGCTCTGGGGGTATGTTTACTGTACGTGTGTGTGTGTGTGTGTGAGCACGCGTATGTGCAAAGTCGAGTGTTGACTATAGAAAAGTAGGAGCTGACTTTTTCTCTCGCTGTCAGAATGTGAACATGAATATTATTAATTAAAATCGTGCAATGCATGAAAAGGTTTGTTTGCTGCCTATCTGAGAATTGGATTTCCTCAGATTGCCTACCTGTGTGTGTGTCTGTGTGAGTGTATTTTTCTATTTGTATTTGTGTTTGCCTCTGGACAATGTTTGCCTTTTATTAGAAACGTGTACCTAGCCCACAAAGACTCTGGACTGCGCATTGCCTGAGCCATTTTTTCTCGCATTTTAATATCCTACGATTTGTGCAAATATATTTTTGTGTGTGGGTGTGCTAAAAGAAAGCAGAGCACAGAAAAAAATCACTGCTGTTTACTCATAAAAAGGTTGCCACACAATTGACTGAGTTCACAAAGAAAAAATTCGGGGAAAAAAACCTGAATTCATTGCGTATAAAAATATTTTGCGCATTGATTGAAATTATTTGCTTATATCATTTGAAATAATATTTGGTTAATTGCATCAGGCGCTAATTGGATGAATATTGTAATTTCATTGGATTGTATGGTGCAGGACATCTGGCTGTCGCCTATTCCTTGGCATGTCAGCATGACTCTTGTTTGTTGCTTTTTGCCACTTTTTTGCGCCTCACACGCTTTGGCTCAATTGAGTTTCGACCTGTGAACGCCCCCACCCCCCGCAGTCTTTTGCTCTCTTTGCTTAACTGCCCACCTCACGCTCTGTTCGGCCTTTATATTTGCATGTTGCCTTTTTCTCAGTTTCTCTTCTCTCTTTTTGGCAAATTAATTGGATTGCGCGCTTTAATTGCCTGGCAGGGAATTTGGCTGCCAAATTATTTATGGCATTTTCCATGACAATATTTATGGGCTTAACTTAAAGCTTTAACTTCTTTTTGTTGCCATCGCACACAATGTCTTCATTGTGCTTAACATATGTCAACAAATCCTAACATCTATCTATGGCCATGTGAAAAGTCTTGTGGCTCGGTCTGGTGGGAGTTGAATGTTAAATATGAATTGAGGCAGTCAGCCAGGCGGGCATAATAATTATGTGGAATTTATTGTTGCCGTTGTCATCGCCTTATCAAGACCCTTTTTGTCCCTTTTTTTCCCCTGTTTGATACGCCCGACAAAATTTAAGGCATCCCGGGACCAGTTAACAGAGTTCAAGCAGCTATAACAAAAATATTATGCTGAATAAATATTATTTCCGAAGGGATGGGAAAAGTGTAAAACATGCTCGTATACCTTTTTGCACAATTGAAGCGATAAGTGAAAACGCTTTAAAACTGCCATTTAATGGCCAAGTTGCTGTCGTTCTCGTTCTCGTTGTTGTTGGTTTAAGTCAAAGCTAATTGCCAGGCCCAAAGGAGGCAGCAACGTGCTGCTGCTGCTGCTGCTGCTCGTACTTATAAATTAGGCAGTTAAATGTGACATTCAAACTGTGCGCACGTATGTGGCACGTAACTCAAAACGAAAACCCCATAAAGAGAGAGAGAGAGAGTGAAAGCGCAAAAAAAGGTACAAGGCTGTCTTTTAGATTTGACAGATAGAAGATATATAAGAGCTACACCGACAAGCCGCAGCAGCCTTCGAATCTTGCTCTGACAGATTAACGACCAACAACTTTCTCTAGCTTTCTCTCTCTCTCTGTTTCGCTTGAGCCTTAAGTTTCACTTTCGCTTTTGGTTTTGCTCTATCCACCGTGTCGTCTGGCTTGTCGTTCATCTGATGCCGCAATTTATTTTGCCGTGTAGCTCTGCTGGCTGGTAGGAAGGAAGGACACTTGGTAATTTCATTTGTCTGGCTGTGTTGTGTAGCCTTGATGGTCGGTCGCATCCTTGACATTGCCGAGATATGCCTGCTACTGATGCTGTCATTGTTTCATTATTGAGTGCCGGGCAAAACACACTTAATAGTTTTCACCCCCGCCCTCCCTTCCCCTCTGGCTTGCCCATAATTAGCCATTTGCTTTGATACCAAATGCCATTTTTAATGGTACTTTGCCACGTGCCGCGTGAGCCGCCTGAAAGTATGCAACAAACTTTGCCACCTGTCGCAGGAGGTCGCAAGTCGCAGATCGCAGGTTGCACAGGTCGTTGCTGTACGCCACTTAATTGAATTGAAAAACTCACAACTCGCACGTAATTTGCTTTTGGAAATTTTCATTACTCAACCTAGAACGTAGCAGAGGCGAAAGAGCGGCAACAGCAACACCGAAACACTCTCAAGCTTACACCAACACCTGCACACACACACACACAGAGTATTGGGATGTAAGGATGGAAGGCTTTTAAAGCATCTCGCGCTGGGTAAACATTTGCTTTTTGGGTTTACCCCGGCAACTTGAGTGAGTTGCGGAAACAGTCAACTAGCGAGAACACTACGCACAACTTTGTTGTTGTGCCTGCCTTATCCAGTTAGTGCTCGGTTCGGTGTTCGCTGTTCGGTGTTGACTGTTTGCTGTTTGCTGTTAGCCGTTTCCACAGTTTTGTCGACTGTGCCCAAGTTGCTCGTCGTTTGTTTTGCCGACTCAAAAAAAAGGGAAAAACTTGTTTAATTGCAAACAGCTGCTAAAAACTTTTCACTCGCAATGCAGTAAATGCTTCAACATCTAACAGACACCAGCAACCAGTAACCAACAACCAGCCAACAGCTACAGCAGCTGCTAACTTGGCTTACTGCACAAACACTCTCACATGTTTTGAGGGCTGTCACAACATTGGCCTTGTTCCGTGATGTGGCATTTTATTTCGGGGGTTTTATGTGTAAGCCCTTCATATAAACTTGTCTTTTATAGCCCTGTCTCATGCCGAGAGAAGCAAAGATAGATAGAGAGAGAGAGAGAGAGAGAGAGCGAGGAGCGGGGGTTTGCTTTCGCGTTCGTCATAAAAATGGCAAAATGGAACGCAGACAAACACTTGCCAACGCTGTGTAACTGGTTCTGGCAGCGGGCAATTTACGATAAGGTTGCGTCAACTACCTGCACATTGCGTATACGCAACGTTCTCTAGCTATCTAGGTGTGTGTCTCAGTGTGTCTCGGTGTGTCTCTGTGTGCGTGTGTCAGGAGGACAGTTTGCTTTTGATGTAAAGAGGCACTCGAGGCAATTTTGCGCTCTTATCCCAATCAACGTGCAATAATAGACTTAACTGAACCGGACGCACACACTCTCGCACAGTTGCTGCTCACAGACACACACACACACACACACAACATTTACTGTAGTCTTTTGTTTTTGCTTAACTCTGCCTTTAGAACGACCATCAGACACATCAGCAACAGGGCCAACAACAACTACAGCAGCCACAACAACATCGCCAGCAGCAATCATCGCAGCAGCAACAGCAGCAGCAGCAACGAGGGGGCGATGTCATGTCCGGCGACACGTTGTCCTCATTACCACAAGCATCGTTCAACTATATCAACTCCATCGTTGGCAGCGGCGTCATTGGCATACCCTACGCTCTGCACCGCGCCGGCTTCGGTCTTGGCCTCGCTCTGCTCATCCTGGTCGCCTACATCACCGACTACTCTCTCATTCTAATGGTAAGTAAACGAATGTCCTGCGTTCAAATCATGGCACACACACACACCCACGCACACGGACATCAAAGGTCGCTCGCCTGGTCAGCTAAAGCTGGCGAGAAATTGAAAATGCTGGACGGAAATTGAATGCTTTAAAGTGTTGAATTTATCTGCAGCAGCAGAAAAATTAATGCATTAGCATAATTAATGTGTGGTCCGTTCGCACACATGAAGGGGGATAAACGCACTCGTTGTAGCTCATTTCATTTTCAGGTCAGATGCGGTCACATCTGCGGCAGATTTAGCTATCCGGGCATCATGGAGGCCGCCTACGGCAAATACGGTTACTATTTGCTCTCGCTGCTGCAGTTCATGTATCCCTTTCTGGGTAAGTGCACAACTTTAAAACCGAAACCCAAACCGAAAAGTTAATCGTCGAAATCCCATCACAGTGACCAATTCTCTGACACTTTATCCCCCTCTCTTCTTCTTTTACAGCCATGATATCGTACAATGTTGTCGTGGGCGATACTCTATCGAAAGTTTTGGTTCGCTTCTTTCCCTCGTGGGGCGATTCCATGGGCGCTGTGCGGCTGGGCGTTGTCTTTTTTGTGACGGTGGGCGTGGTGGTGCCCTTATGCCTCTATAAGAACGTCTCACGTTTGGCTCGCGCCAGTTTCGTGAGTCTGGCGTGCGTGGTCTTCATATTGTTTGCCGTCATCCTGAAACTCATGTCGGGCGATTATAAAGTGTGAGTATCCCGTATAAGTTTTATCTTTAGCTGTGCTGCCTTAGCCTTAGCCTTAGCCTGTGTTTTACGTTCTACGCTTTTAGTTTTAAGCAACAACTTTTGACGGCTTTTCCAAGTCATAATCCCCCCAACTGCTAATCTGATACGGCAAAGCACAAATTTTAATTTATGGCGTTATAAATGCCAGCGGAATGAATTTTCCGTAGGTGTTTAAGTTGAAGGCAAACGTGACTTTAAGATTCATTTCGAGATACACAATGATGTAAGTTATTTGCGTTCTGTTTGTGAATATAAACGTGAATTATGGCGACAGTCGACACTTAATCAATGTTAACTTGTGGGCGAGCAATGCTTTTGGCTATCAATAAAATATGTTTTATAAGGCTTTAGATGTCAGGTGTGCACAATAAGCGTCAAGGAATTGTTAAACTACTTCTCGTATACATTTTAAATTAAATGTCATATCTAATTTATAGCATATTAAATTAGTTTTAGAAATGTACATCAAGTATGCACTTGAAATGGTTCAAGTTTAATTAAAGCCAAGTAAAGTCAAAGCTTTAAACACTTTGCTCAATGCTCAATCAACAGATTACGCATACGCACGTTTGCCTTTTTTTGCTGTGCGCCCAAGAGTATGCTATGGAAAATGAATTAAAATAATGCAAATGATTTCTGAAGTGCTGAAGCTAGCAATCAGCTCCCTCGCACCTTCGTTGTTGTCATAACACCGACAGCGTTTGCTAATTTATAAAAACGACCGAAAAAATATTATAATTTTTGTTAAGTGGCGACGCGGTCTAATAAGGCGGACAGATTTATTTGCATTTTAATTACAAATTGTGTGCGATGGTGGGGCGAGCTAATTTATGTGCAGTCCCTTGCCACATCCTTGCACACCGACACACACACATACACACACACACACACCTTGTGTTTGTTTTTTTGTGTATGCTGCAGTTGAGGTGGAATTCTGGTCGCTTTAGTGCTAAGTGGCGCTTTAGTGCCTTCAAATCTGTGGCACAACGCGCTCGCCTTTGCCCCGATGACCCGCCGGCGGCATTGAACGAAGCGCAGCTCATAAAATGTACTAGTGTGCCACTTGTTTGGCTTTTATAGCTTTTCATTAGTTTTTTTTTTTTTTTTGTGTGCGCTGGCAAGAGACTTGCAACTTTGAATACGCTGCAAGCAAGGGTGAGTTGTTGGCTACAGTTGCCTGACTGGCGACGACAACCGAAAGCTGGGCAACTGCAGTTGCCAGTTGCCACTTGCCATTCGCCCACTTGACTGGGGGGAACAGACTCAGAAACTCAAGCCCAAGCCCAAGCCCAGGCTCTTCATCCTCATCCCCATTCTCCTCGAAATGCGTATTTCATGGTCAACGGGTACTCGAGCTTAAGCTGCGAAGCTCTCTCCTCCAGCTCTGGCAATGTTGCTGTAGCAGCCCCTGTTGCTGTTGTTGGGCATAAAATTTAAATAAATTTCCAATTTACACTGCCGGGGTCCGTTTTATCTGCTGCACATTATTCTGTTGTAAGCGGCAACACCTCAGCTTTGGTTTCTCTTTGTATTTTCCGTACACTGCTCAAGCCAACGAAATGTTAATTTGGTGTTAACTTTGTGTAATTTTTGCTCTCTCTTGCCTGTTGCTGCTGCCTGCCTGCCTGTTTTTAGTACGGATACTGCCGAGTCTTGGCGCTTTGCGAACACAGATCTAATACCCGCCACAGGCATCATGGTGTTTGGTGAGTAGCTAAGTAGTAGTAATACAGAAAAAGGGAAAATGCCGCAGCGTAAGTAAGTCGATTTGCTTATGTAACTGAAGGGATAAACCACAACATGATTGAGGCTAAGCTCGGGATTATGCCACAAGCTATTAAATTGCATTCTCAACTCTCAATCACTCTTTCTCTCTTCGCAACTCGAACAGCTTTCATGTGTCATCACAATACTTTTCTCGTTTACCAATCGATGCGCGAGGCGACCATGGAACGCTGGGAGAAGGTCACCCACATCTCAATTGGCTTTGCCTGGACTGTGGCCGCGCTCTTTGGCATTGCGGGCTACTCTACGTTTCGGGCACTGTCTCAAGGTAATTGACAAGTTTTGAATACCATTTTACTTTTTACTTTTATTGTCTTTTATATGCAGGCGATTTACTGGAGAACTATTGCTGGGATGACGACTTGATGAACTTCTCGCGTGTGCTCTTCTCTGTATCCATATTGCTGACCTTCCCCATCGAATGTTTCGTTTCACGTGAGGTATATAAAGATACTTACGCTATCATAAAAAAAAGAAACATTTGCGAAATGAATTTCGTACTTTTTTTTGATAAAGTATCTGCGAGTGCATGCAGCGAATGCATCCTTGAGATACTTTCGGTAATGGTTGCCACTTTATTTTTGGCCAGCTGTTTTGTCCAAAACTTTGTGTGGCCACAGCTTGATAGATTTTCTATTCGCTTTCGTTTTCGTTCGTTCACAGATTGTGCGCGCTTTGGTGCATCGTTTTGTGCTGAAGGAGCCCATCAGTGAGTTCACCGCGGACAAGGATCCCAACTTGGAGAAGGGCGCTGAAATCGATGAGTATTCGAAAGCCATTACCTTGGCAATTGTGTTCAGCGCCTTCATTATATCGCCCATGACCGACTGCCTCGGTTCTGTGTTGGAATTGAATGTGGGTTTATTTTCGATTGCTATTTACACATACATACATAGACATACATATACACATATACTTTTCATATACTAAGCTAAAAAGGAGGGAAGTGTGAGTAATTTCATGCAAATTTCGAAAACAACTTTTAGGGTCTACTGGCAGCCATACCTTTGGCATACATACTGCCCGGCCTGGCCTACATACAAATGGAACCGCATGCGCTATTCAGCCGGGAGAAGCTGCCCGCCTTGGGTCTGGTTGTGTTCGGAGCACTGGTCACCATACTGGGAGTTGCGGTGCTGTTGCCCGGACTAATGGGCGGCGATTGCCGTTCGGATATTGTGATGGGATATTGCCGGCAGGAGTTTCAGAATGCCACCATGAGGAATTGAGCAATGCACGTGTAAGCAAACGGAGCAGAAAGAGGAGGAGCAGGAGAATTGGAGAAGCCAAAAGTCATTAGTTTAGTCATAAGCATTGGCAATACATTTGCATTAAGGATGGCAAATTGTGGGAATCTTTTTCATTGGGTTTGCTTAATCTTTGTTTTTGGTTTTTGGATTTTGGGTTAATGCACCGTATCGTAACAATATGTTAGATTTTGGGAAATAGAGGGCGAAACACGACGAATGAATATCTGTACCTGAGTCTCTTAATGTGCAACGTATCTGCTAGCTAGAAAATGTATCTGAAAAGTGTTTAGTAGATGTAATGCGAGCTATTTGAAACCTGAATCTCAGTACAAAGCGAAACGTAATGAAACGAAAGAAAACAGCAAATTGTTATATCATATGTACTTATATGCACCACAAATCAAATCGAACTATTTCTGTATCATTTTAAGAGAATTCCTCCAACAAGGGATTGTTAATGTGACGTGAAGTGAATTGAATTGTAGTGCAAGTTCCTTGATCTTTAGCAAAGTCGGTCTCTAATGCATGCAAATTTTCGAATAGTTGTTATTGTAATTACCAAAATGAGAAACCAAAACCAAATAAACAAATGTAGGCATTAGTGTAGTTTGAAAATATATTTGGGCACCAATATACACACAATACAGACAAACAAAAAACAGAAATTTCAAGATGAACGAGAGATGTGTACTAGTATTTGAAATTGAATGAAAAATAATCAAAAGTATTATACCAAAAGAACATAATTTGTAACTATCTATATACGAATTATATATATATTCGATATATAGAAAATGAAGTATATGTGGCATAAAGTACAGTTATCGTATCGAATCAAATCATATTTAAACGTTTTATATATATGTATACAAACTGTAGAGAAATTGCTTCAGCTCCAAAATGTGACTAAGCTTTAAAAAACAAAACACACACGAAACCAGAGGTACATGAAACATAAAGACATACAAAACTAGATTCCACTTTCATCGAATTATACATATTATACTACATATATATATATATATATACAATATATATATTATATACTTAAAACTTATTTTAGGGAACAACAACAGTTTTAAGTTGTTTAACAAATGGCACTGATTATATTTTGCATACTTAAAATATATATTTATATTTATATTTATATTGACATGTATTTTCGCAGAATGAGAGAGTTAAAGTATTATGAAAATTTGGTAAAATAATCCAATGCACGTATGAAGTAAAATTGTATATTTGAGTTAATTCAAATCTACGTCAGCTGATCAAATAATTAATTTTATTTAATACTAATTCAAAACCATTCTTATTACAAATCTGTCATAATATAATATCGAATTATTCACGTTTGAATTCAGATTATAATACTTTTTTTTTTATTTAATATTCTGAGCAATAATCAAAACAATAAAATCTTTGAATCTATTTGTTTAAATTAAACTCAACAACTCAAATCAAAAAGCTTTAAAATACATAGTTAATAGTTCTTAAAGAAACAAGTGTTCTGTCTGCGAGGGTATTTGAAATTCGGTATACCGAATATAGCTATACTTTGGTGTTATGTACGTATATTTTTTGTATGTATATTTTGTGTTATGTTTTCGATATATTGCACGACGATTATGTAAATACATATTTGTATTTGTATTTCTATGTAATTTTTGATATGATTAAAGAGATTATACCACATAATATTGAACATACTCGTACTTCTATACTAAATGAACACAACAATGCTCACTCTTCTTCTTACTGGTTACTGGGAACCAAAAGTTAATTCGGATTTTCTATTATTTGAAATTATTGAAAACTATAACTCTATCCTAAGAGCTTAACGACAACAACAGCAACAACAAAACACAAAAACATATCATGCCAAATATGAAAATGGAACACTGGACATAACCAAGGGCTTTTCTATGATACTTTTTACAACAACAAAACTCGATCAATGCTTTTACACTTGAACAGAAACAAGAACAAACAGAAGAAACACACAACAAGAGAAAATTGTACATACACTTTATAGAGCTGGTCTGCGGAACTATCCCCCAAAATATATATACCACATACTTACATATATACTATATACTCGTATGTATAATGATATTTTCATCTATCTGAATGTCTTAGTGTGCAGAGAGCGACGAGATGCAGATCAGTTCTACGATATTGAAATATTGACATATTTATCACAGAGAAATTATTGTAGAGAATCTCGATGCTCTGAGCGTAGAATTTGTTGCATATATTTACATATAAAGAGTATATAGGTTATATGCATAAAAGATTAATCAAATTTCATTCGAATTAGCATACGTGTAAGCATAATTCTAATAAACAAACTAAAGAATGTATTTTAGAAAAATGCAATAAACCAAAAAACAACAAACAACCAAAAAAAAAAATAACAACTGTGGTTTTTCGCTTATCATCAGCTTATCACTCGCATAGTTTTTCTGCTTAGTTCCCAGCGCATTCTTGGACTCGGTTTGCGGTTTGTGATAGCGTGGATATTCTGTACTCTAACAGCTATAAAAGCAGTGTTGGTGCCGAATATGGACACAGTTCTCCAGCGACTGCCACAACACAAGTGACAAGTGCTCAGTGTCAAGTGTCAAGTTCATTCGCTCAACTTGCAACTCAATTCGCAACTTCCTTCTCAAGATGGCCGATCCTAAGAATCTTCTGCTGCTGTTCGAGCACCCCACGGAGCCCATCTTCATGGACAAGGGCAAGAAAGTGACCGTCTTCGATTTGCCCGACAACTATCTGACCGATCGCTATCGTCCCATCAGCTCTGAGGTTCAGAGCCGTATTGCCGAAAAGGTCGAGCAGCGTGTCCCAGTGCGAGAGATCTCTATTCCCGATCTGCGCATTCCCATGTCCCTGGGCCGTGACGAACAGTTCTCGCTGTTCGTTCCAAAGCACCGCAGGATCGCAGCCCGTCTCATCGACATTTTCATGAACTTGCGCTCGGTGGATGATCTGCAGAGCGTGGCTGTCTATGCTCGTGATCGTCTCAATCCCGTCTTGTTCAACTATGCGTTGTCCGTGGCGCTGTTGCATCGTCCCGATACCCAGGGCTTGGATCTGCCCTCGTTTGCGCAGACCTTCCCCGATCGCTTTGTCGACTCGCAGGTGTTCCGTGAGCTGCGGGAAGAGGCCTTTGTGGTGCAGCCCGGCTCTCGCATGCCCATCGTTATACCCCGTGACTATACGGCTTCCGACTTGGAGCCAGAGCATCGTTTGTGGTATTTCCGTGAGGATTTGGGCATCAATCTGCATCATTGGCATTGGCATTTGGTTTACCCCTTCGAGGCTGCCGATCGCTCAATTGTGAACAAGGATCGTCGTGGTGAACTCTTCTACTACATGCACGAACAGATCATCGCTCGCTACAACATGGAGCGCTTCAGTAACAACCTGGCTCGTGTGCTGCCCTTCAACAATCTGCGTGATCCCATTGCCGAGGGCTATTTCCCCAAGATGGACTCGCTGGTCGCCAGTCGCGCTTGGCCGCCACGCTTCGACAACACTCGCATTAACGATTTGAATCGCGAGCAGGATCAAATAAATGTGGAAGTCGGCGATCTGGAGCGCTGGCGGGATCGCATCTATGAGGCCATTCACCAGGGTTTCGTTATGGATGTGAGTAAAAGAATTCCGTGACTTTTATCTTCAGTTAATAATTTCTGTTTGTGGCTTTGTAGGAGCGCGGTCAGCAAGTGGCTTTGGATGAAGCTACAGGCATTGACACACTGGGCAACCTACTGGAATCTTCCATTCTCTCACCCAATCGCACACTGGTAAGCATCGAAAGTTTAGTTCCATAACTGCATATAACAAATTCTTTCCTTTAGTATGGTGATTTGCACAACTTTGGCCATGTGTTCATCTCGTATGCCCACGACACAAACAACAAGCATTTGGAATCGTTTGGCGTCATGGGCGACTCCTCGACAGCCATGCGTGATCCGGCCTTCTACAAATGGCACGCCTACATCGATCGCATCTTCCAGGAACACAAGTCACGTCTGCCCGCCTACACAGACACCCAGCTCAACTATGCCGGCATCTCGATCACTGGTCTCCAGGTGGCCACCAATGGCGGACAGCCCAATGTGCTGAACACTTTCTGGCAGCAATCAGATATGGATTTGTCACGCGGCTTCGACTTTACGCCACGCGGCAACGTGTTTGCCCGCTTCACCCATCTGACCCACACGCCCTTCACCTACACCATCAATGTGAACAACGATGGCGGCGCCCAGCGCTTTGGCTACATGCGCATCTTCATTGCGCCCAAGAACGATGAGCGTGGTCAACCAATGCTGATGCGTGAGCAGCGCCTGATGATGGTGGAGCTGGACAAGTTTGTCGTTGCGCTCAACCCAGGACCCAACACCATTCGCCGTCGCTCAACGGAGTCCAGTGTGACCATTCCATTCGAGAGAACTTTCCGCAATCTGGATGCCAATCGTCCAGCTGCTGGCAGTGCTGAGGAGCTCGAGTTCAACTTCTGCGGCTGCGGCTGGCCCAATCACATGCTCATTCCCAAGGGTCTGCCCGAGGGTCTGCGTTGCGATCTCTTCGTCATGGTCTCCAACTACGAGAACGATAGAGTAAGTCCCACAACAAGCTCTAAGAATTCTTTTACTCAACAGTTGTTTATTTATAGATCGATCAGGAGCTTGTGGGACGCTGCAGCGATGCTGCCAGCTATTGCGGTGTGCGCGATCGTCGTTATCCTGATCGCCAGTCGATGGGTTATCCATTCGATCGCTTGCCACGCACTGGTGCCGATCGCCTGGTCAACTTCCTGACCCCCAACATGAGCATTGTGGATGTGAGCATTCGCCACGACAATACAACTACCACGCGACAGGCCTAGACACAGTTTTCGAGATGACCCCGAGTTGATGACACCGCACAGACAATTTACCATTTACATATGTATACGCTAGAATTAGATACATTTTACAAGCAGAATTATTGCATCTTTATTGAAGCTTATAATAAACGCATCATGGCATTTAAAAAATAATAATAACAATATTGTTCGTAAATCGTAAAAGCGTAAAATAGCACAACTTTTGAGCGAAGGCGAGTCGTGGCCTTAGACGAGTTTCACTTGATCATTGATTGCGCTTATCAGCTCGGCGTGTGCTATTGATAGCCTCCTCAATGTCTCTCATCTCTCATTTGTATTCTCCTCGTAAGCTATATAGTACTCTCTTGTGTTTATATTCTAACCGAAGTCGCTGAAGCTGCTCAGTCTAAAGTGAATCGTCGTCTCGTGTAGTAAAAAAAGTGTAATATATTTTTGGAAAATAATTTGTATTTTTAAACTGCTGAATGATGCACACTTTGTGCAAAACTCTGCTGCTGATAGCAGCAATTGGCGTAAGCAAAAACCACAAAAAATGTATAGTCAACTTTTTTGATCTTTGCAAACTCTGACCCTTAGTGTGCGTCAGCTGCCGTCTCCAGCTATGATCGTCAGGCCAAGGCATTTATTGATTTGTCCAGCGAACGCTACTTCAAGCTCTACGATCAGATTGCCAACGAAACGTATTCGGCCAACAATGAGGAGGACTTTGAGGCGCTCTTCTCCAAGCTCACAAATGTGAAGCGCATTGCCGAAGAGCTCGTTGGCATCTCCCGTGAGGCAAGTGGTTTCAATTTAACCCGAGTACGTAGCGCAGAGCTTAGGGCTGCACTGCAGGAGTTGCGCACTGTAGGTGATTTGTTTGTGCTCGGCGAGGAGTACTTCTCGTCGGTGCAAATGAATCTGGCCTCGCTGCAGAAGATGTCCACCGACAAGGACATTGATCCGTATCTGAATGGCGCAAAGATGCCCAACGAGGATGATAGTCCACTGGCCTATTACCCGGACATACAGAAGATTGTGCAGCGCAGCAGCGATGTCGATGAGCTCAAGTACTACTGGGAAACGTGGCGCGATAAGAATCAAATCTGGGCCTCGGTCAACTTCTATACGATTGTGCAATCGTATCAGAAGGCCGCACAGATTCTCGAGATACCGGTGCATCAATTGTGGTATCGCTATGACAGCCAGGAGATGCTGCAGCAAATGGAGCATGCAATGGTCGAGCTCAAGCCCGCCTATAAGCAACTGCATGCCTTTGTGCGTGACGAGCTGCACAAGAAGTATGGCGGCGATGTGGTCAATCCAAATGGTCCCATACCCGATCATCTGTTCCAGCAGGTTGTAGAGCAGGCCTGGGAGGCAGGTAGCATCATTGAATCCTACTTTCCACGCAAGGATCTGCCACAGTACGATGACTTTGTGAAACAGCTCAGCGCCAAGGCTTTGATCAATGAGTCTGAGAGCTTCTACACTTCACTGGGCTTTGATGCGCTTAGCGCTGACTTCCATAAGAATCAACTAAAGGACCCCAATGAGGAGAGACCCGATGACGATTGCCGTCCGGCTCTGTTCGATCTGACGCCCCATGTTTACATGATGTACTGCGAGAAGGTCAGCTTCAGAAAACTGATGCAGTACCACAGCCACATGGCTCGTGTCTACTACGCCGAACAGAAGAAGCGTCTGCCCTCGTACTATTTCAAGGCATACAATCTGGAGTATCCTGTAGGCGAAGCTGTTGTTCTCTCAGCCTCCTCGCCCACGCATTTGACTAACCGAGGATTGGCCAAAGGAGTGCAATTCACGGAGAATTCGCTACAGAATCGACTCTTCCGCATGGTGAGTGAAGATTGTGGTATATTGTATATTGGCTAAACTAATACTTTTCTATTTACACAGGCCATTCACAATGTGCTCAACATTCCACTTTACTATGTACACACCAAAGTGATGCATGATCTGCTAAATGGCACCGTTGACATGGACACAGTGAACAAACATTATTGGAAATTGCTAGAGCAACATGCGGGCATTGAGCCTCCCACAGATCGCACAGAGGGTGCCATTGATTTCCCCTACAAGTTCTATGTGAATATCGAGCAGAATTTCCAAACCAAGTAAGACACATATTAATTAAACTAAAAAAATACATTACTAATTTGAATTCATTCACAGAAAATTCATTTCGGAAATTCTGGGCTATCAATTGTATCGCGCACTCTGCCAGAAGAGCAATCATCACGGTCAACTCCACAATTGTGACTTTTATGGCAACTTCGTTGTGGGCAACAGCCTAAAGTAAGTAATTGTAATTTATTATTATTAATTTAAAATTTTAAATTTTTTATATGTTTAGATCAATGATGTCATTGGGTTCTACTAAGCCCTGGAAACAAGTTCTTGCCAAAGTTCTGCCCAAGAATTCAGGCCTCAGTAGCTTGGCTTTATTGGAATACTATCAACCCATTGTGGATTGGCTCAAAACGCATAATGCGCAGACCAAAGTTAAGATTGGCTGGAATGCAACAACCAAAAGTAAGTATAAGCCACAATAAACACAATTATTTAATATTAATATATTTATTTATATTTCAGAAATTGTTTAAGCGTACGGAAATCATTTAATTACATATATTTTTCTTTGTCTATCAATAAACTCGACTACTTAGTCGCTATACAAATTTAAAATATTAACGTATTTGCCTTTTACATTTCACAACACTACAAATCGACTAAATGAACCAGCTCAGTGAGCAGCAGCTATCTCGTTTGCTCTAACACGCATGTGCGTAACGGCGCAATAGCGAGCAAACGTGTGTAAGCGAACGAGACAGCAAGATGTGAATAGTAAAGTTTGGCGGCAAGTGTAGAAATTTAAATTTGCGCATGCATTGATTTCATTTAACATTATTAAAAAATAAATGTAAGTAAATAGACTAATTTTTTTCAATATTAAAAATTTTTTTATTATTCGTATATTTGTATTTCATATTTTTGCACTGAGTTAAGCTTTGGCAAATATCAGTTTTTGGGGCTTTCCTAAAAATATAGTCTAGCGCAAGACTTTTGTTCACTGCAATAGCAACAATAGTTGTTAACTTGTCTGAGATTAAATATATTTGTATTTCCCAATAGAGTGTCAGTCAGGCGAATAATCTGTTCCGGTTGCGGAGCTGCGCAGCTTTCAATGCACTTTACTTTTGTATCCGTTGCATTGTAACACAACGACGCTATCGACGCTCAACCACAAATGACCATCGTCTGCAGATGTTGTCCGAATAACAATGGACGGGGGAGGGCAACGGAGGCGGTGGACAACCTCGAAGCTCAAAAAGCCCTCGACATGCGTCCGCTAAAGTGTCGCAATGTTTCGTCGTAGCTGTCGCAGCTGAAGCTCATCGAAGCGCGGCTCATTGCGTCGCTTGATTGCATCTAAAAGCAGCCAAAAGCCACATCTCCACATGCCTAACGAAATCCATCTCTACCTGAGACGCCAACGACTTTTGCTAAGCAACATGACATGCAACATTTTTGTATCTTTCAATGCACATTCCAAGCGTGCAGCATTGAGGCATTGGACGATTGGCGTACGCGAATTTGTCCACTTCGTTGCCAATTGTGCCCCCAAAGCCGGACTTGAGTTGACGCTTCACTTGCTCCACAACGACGCCTGGTCAGAGCGAAAGGTCAGCGCTTCAACTGGACATGACGATGGTCATTAGCCGAACTGTGGCAGCAGCCAATTGGCTGCCATGGCGCAAGGTCGTCCATTTATATGCCTGACTGCAGCTGGAAATGTTCGTTTCGTAGTGCGGATGATGGAAGTCCAACTGCGCTAATCGTCGGGCGTTACAAATGCTCTTTCACTCAACTGCAGTTGCAGTTGCAATTGTTTTAAGCTCATGGAGGCGGCTTCTGGTTAAATGAATGCATTGCGTGCCATCTATCAGCGGTGCCTCCGAATACCGAGTTAGGCATTCCGTTAGGTTCCGTACCGTATCGTACCGACGGCCCGCTGCTAATTGCGCCAAATTGTTGTCAGAGTGTCTCGCTGGAATGGATGGCCATGAAATTAAATCGTTTCCACTGCAGCTGCTCCTGCCGAGTTGCCGAGTCCAACTTTGACATGCCACGGCTGTGGTGGAAGTTGGGGCACGCCTGCAGCGGCAACAGCAACAGCAGCCGCAGCCGGACGCAAACTTCAACTTGAAGTTGAGTGAAAGGCACCCACGCCATAGACGTAGCTACTGCTATCGTCATCGCCATCGTCGTCGTAATCGTCGTCAGTCAGTTTTTGCTGAATGCCTTTTTATGCAAAATCCCAAAGAGACCGCAAAGGGAAAACAACTTTAAATGAAATTAACATGCGGCTGTCAGCCAATTTGGCTGAACTTTTTTAAATTGCCCCCATGCCCATCAACAAATGCATTAACATTAACCCAAAAATCGTCTTAACTACATTCATACTCCCTCTCTCACTCACATGCCTCTTTCGGTGTCTCTTTCTCTTTTTTTTTTTGTTGCTGCGAATGACTGCGAACTTTTTGTTTACATATTCAAGAGGCGCATTTCAGGCAAATATTTTCTCATTGACTTTGCACAAAAGCACAAAAACAAATGAAACAAGCAAATTTGACAAATAGGTGAACTGAATAGGATTAACATATGTATAAGGTGCGTGTTGCTTGCTTGGATGGATGGAGGTCGGCGTCGGCGTCGGCATTTCGCTCTTTTCATGTTTATTCAGCATCTGAAACAAAAAGATGAAAGCTCTATTTTCTTTCGAATGTTCTTCTTAATTATATAAATCTTGCTTTTGGGAGGATTAGCACAATTATTTATGTACATACTATATTAGATAATGTGCAGTGATTTAATTTTTTGTTTTAGATGGCTTGATTGAAATTAATTCTTCTTTAATTTCTATTCGTGCTATTCATGTACTCCATATTTTTTTTTACACGTTTTGCACTTCTCCTACGGAGAAGGATTTTTCCGTTTTCGTCATTAAAGTCGTGAAGTCTTCTATCCCCTAAAATTAAATTTTTTAGTGTATTGTCGTACGAATTTTTAAAAAAAATTTTTCTTTGTTATGCCGACTATTTATCAGCCCACCCTCGTATAACTTACAATAATAAACCTATTTAATCTAATTTTTCACAAAATTACAACAAATTTTCGGTACTTTTAGTGGAAGAAAACAAAAAATAAAATTATATATAACAGGCAAAATGTTGTACAAATATAATATATGATATATATTATTGTATAACTCCATTTCATGTTCATGGTCCATTTTACACAAACAATGTGAAATTTGCGATTAACTAACAAAAATAAATATACAAAAAAACTGTTATTGAGTTTGGATTCTGTCGCACTGCTATTTTAATGAGTATTGTTGTATATAGCAATGTTTAAAAATTAACTTTATGTGAAACTCTCTTATTTTCCACAAATTTTAAAGTTGGCCAATAAGTGTTAAATTTTCTACTGTCTAGTGAGATTGCTTGATAATAATGTATGCGCCTTATTAAATAATTGCAGTGGTTTAATTATTGTTCTATATTGATTTTCTAAAATAAATTCTTCCTCTTTAAGTTCCTAATGATTTGGTGTATTTGAAATTTAATTAGTCATTACAATGTGGTTTATATAAAACTCTCTTATTTTTCACAAATATATATGTAGGTCATTACTGCACTTAAGGTATTTATAAGATTATCTATCTACAAGTCAGATTGATTGGCAATTTTGATTTGCCAGCAAATCAAGCAGCAAAATTTACAATTATTGTTCATAACTGCAGCTCCGCACATTAAAAAATAAGATAGTGGAAAAAGCCAAGTGCTGATCTGCATCAATATCACGCATACGCATAATTTGTTGTTTTTGTTTTTTTTTTCATTGTTGATGGAGGAATCTTAAGCTGTTGTGGCGCCCCATGGCTGCATGACTGCAGCTACATACATGCTGGAGCAGGCAGTAAAAACGAGAAACTCCAAGCTGACCCCAAGCAATTAAGAAATTATGTATAAGTATTATGACGCGGGCTGTGATGATGGCAACAAAACAATAAACGAAATGAAAAAAACACAAAATAACACAAACCAACAATATAACTGACCATATGGAGGGGTGCGAAACGAACGCTCTACACTCGAAATGAGCATTATGTATACGCACCGCTTGACGGCGCAGCTGCTGCCCCAAAAAATGTTGTGTAGATGTGTGTGTTTGTGTGTGAGTGTGTATACGCACATAAGTAATATCTGCCGGCGCTTTTCTTCATCATCATCTTGTTGTTGTTAACCTTTCTTTATTATTATTAGCAATAGCAGCAGCCAAAGCAACAGCAGCCGCAACAAGCAACACACAATGATAAAGTCGTAGCATGCCCATAATTATCATTTGTTGCATTTCATTTCTTTATTTCCTCGGGGAGCAGGGAGCAAGGGGCAGCGTCGGCTTTCGGCTGTCGCATTATCTTGATTTGTGCTTTTCTTTTATGGCATTATGGCATTTGGTGTGTAAATCATTTCTTTTGATTTTCAGTTTCAGTTTCGGTTTCAGTTGCTGTTGCTGTTTTTTTCAGTCTTTGCTTTGGCTGTAAATCTTTCACACTTCTATTCTGTTTAACGCAATTTGTTGCGCGTTGGAAATGCAAATCATAGTATTTATTTCACCCAATGTCCGCTTCCTGGCCATGGCGAATGGCTGAAACAAAAGACTGAAGACACGAACGCGCCCAAAGATTTAAAGCTCAGCTTGTGGCCAGTTACATAAGCGCGTGCTCGTCTTAAATAAAACTCCAAACAAGCACGCAAGGGGTCAGAGAGTTACAATCAGTGTGCGGGAGGCGGTGGCGATGGCGGTGGCAGCAACAACAACAGAGCTGGAGAGATGAGGAGGATGAGGCAGCTGCTTGGCTTGGCGGATGGCCTGCTGTGTAGGTGGAGAAATTATGTTGACATCATCGCCAAAAAATTGCCAAGAAGCCAAGCGGCAAGCCAAAGCTGAGACGAGACGACCACTTGAAGGCAGCCACAACAACAGCGAAAAAAAACGTTGGAAAAAATATCAAAATAAAATTAATTTTACTTTCATTTTCGGCAGCGCTCATTTCATTTAGTTTTCTGTGTGTGTATGTCTGTGAGATGGTTGTGGTTTAATGAATTTTGTTGGGCAAAAAAAAATAACCATAAACAAATCGTCTTCTGTTCATTTTGGGTGTTAGTTATTCAATCTGATTGCATTTTGATTATGTTGCAAATTCCGCAAAAGCAAGTTACATTAAAGTCCATAGAGCATCGCCTGCGAGATTTATGGGAAATCTCAATAGTTTTAGCATTCACTTTGACAGGAAGTTTTGTGGCATTTAAAGTGCCATAAAATCTTATAGGTTTTTAGTTTGCTTTTCGACTAATGCTGCTCGCTATTTGTAACGGCTTCAACAGATCTGACAAATTGACTGACTGACTTGACTGTCTGTTGAGGTGAACGGTGCTGGTGCAATGAGGAAATCTAACAATCATTTCATTATAATTTGCAATTTAATCATAATAAAAAGCTTGAACGGCAATTTGTTTTGATTTGATTCGCCTACTGCACAGAAACGCAATGAAAGTCAAAAGCAAAAGCGTCTCGTTTGATTTTGCCACTTGAAATTGCCTTTTAATAGGCCAGAGGTAAATTTCCTGGCTCGATGCCACAATAAACAGCAATAGCAACAGCAACAGCAACAGCGACAGCAACACAAATACGATAAATAAAAACAGTTACTGCCATTGCGAAAAGCCGGGCCAATTTGCCAGCGATTTAACTTATGAAATGCAACACCGCAAACAAACGCGATGAGAGCTGACAACTGTTTAGATTTTCGTAAGCTCGCTTTTCTAGGTCAGCTTAAATGAAATTTTAAACAAATTTTTTGATTGCCAAAACTAATTTCCAGGTGTTGCTCAATTAACTGTGTACCCTAGTGCACACACTAATGTGTGCAAAAGTCACTCGTATGTCTTCATCTTTCATTTTTCAAATTGCAGCTTAAAGACTTCGGGCAAGGTAATCAACTGCAGTCACAAAGCTTTGCTCCAGACTTTAATTGAGTGCGGTGGGAAAGAGACACACACACGCATAGGCACACACACTTAGTTTTCTCCTTCAACGAGCATTTTACAAGGCGTTTCATAAAACTCATTTGGCTGCACACACAAAAAACACCCTCGGTTACGCATGCCCCGTTGAATCTCCATACACAATATCAAATTGTATAAGCAACAGTTGAGACAAGACATTCAGTCAGTCCCCCACATGACACATAAATATGTCGCGTGTTGTTGTTGTTACACAGACAATTGTGTAATTAACCAGCAAGAAAAAAAAATAATAATAACAAAACAAAAAAGAGTAATATGACAGGGGCATTAAAAAATCTAAACGGCTTTTAGCTTTTCACAGATTCATTTCTGGCACTCACAAACATTTCCATAAGCCGTTCGATTGTCTCCCAGCCCAGCTCGGCATTTGGCAATCCAGAGACAGAGAGAAAGACAACAGTAGCCACCTTCACCCGCCTTCTCCGACTTCTTATCCAACTTCAGGCCGCAACCGCAACGGGCAAACTGGTTGACACCTTTTCCTCTGCCGGCGCCGAAATTGATTTATGACAGCCTCACAGCCAGCTGTCATATACGCTTCCATATATCACAATAACTTTGCGACCAAGCACATTTATAGTTCAGTTTTTTGTGCCACTAATTGCCTTGAGAAGGCAAATTTCTTCGGGGCACGTGCCCACTGACAATCGATGTGTGCACTGTGAAAAATTGCAAAGTTAAATTAAAATATATTGCAACTATATGCTAAGATGATTTTGCTCATGCTATTGTTGAACACAATTGGTCACAATTTAACGCTAAAGAAATTGCTTTTAACTTCCAATTTGATATTTACCCTAAGCATTAAACGTATGTAGTTCTATTTTTAACAATAGCTTGATATATTTAGCAGCTATATAATATAGTTATATCACATCAGCTTGCCAGTCGCATCCATCAGCAGCATCGGGCATGCTTTTGCGATTAAAATAGAATTCCAGTTCTCAAGGGCAGAAAAGTTGAACTATATCCGATTTGTACCAGATTAACGATTTACGTTTCATTCATAGAGGTGGAAAGTTTTGAATGTCCTCGTCACATTTACATTAACATATGCAATAGCTGTAGAATATATATGTATATGTTTGAATATCCGATTTGTATATCCGGCAAATATTGTTTGCTTGCACATTATTACAAAATTATTAAATAATTATGGCGAATTTGTTAAGCGCTGCTAATTGAATTAGAGCCTATATTGATCGAGCGACAGTCGATGGCAACACTTGTGTGCGATACACAAATAAACAAAAGACTTAGAGCACGAACTTGAAACAAAACGATGTTAATTCTTTTGTAAGAATTTTGTTGAAACAAGGGCGCTAAATGGCATCACGCGTTGGGTTTTTAGGCTCATCGAAGTAAACAGCGTGACAACAACAGCAACTATGACACAAGCAGCAGCAGCAGCTGCAACAACAACAACAACAATAACACTAATGAAGCGCATCTTGCGGGCAGCTGTTTATTTGCAGTTGCCCTGCAGTTGCGATTTTGCGGCTCGGGTTTTAGCTTACAGGCCGGTAGTTCATTATATCACCTCTGGGTGAAAGTGATGATGGCATTCGCAGTGCCGCACACACACACACACACACACTTATACACGTAAATGAAGCATGTGCGAACATTTTCCTGCCTCATCATTTTGGGTGCTTAGCAGAGATGCAAGACAGGGGGAGATGGGGAGACAGACGAACTGAGTGCAGCAAAATCGCTGCTGCAGCGTCATCTGTGAGCACCCTGTATAGCTCACAGCAAATGTATGCTAATCTATCTGCCTCTCTGTCTTCCTCGCAGCATTTTTGTGCCGCATGCAAATGTTTGTGTTGCCATTTTTCCAATTATCGATTTTTATTTACCTTTGACGTCGAACTGTGAAGCGCAGCAAAAAGACAAAAAGCAAAAAAAAACCTCTGAAAGACTTCCTCATTGCACATGGAGATGTGACTGGAGCTGGGAGCTGCGACTTAAGCTGTTATGCAGTCAATACAAAGTGTGACAACGTCAGCGTCTAATGGATGCAAATATGCTCAGGCTTTGTGCTGTCAGTGAAAACGAGGTAGACCTTAAATTGTGGATCTCAGTCAGTTAGTGTACAATATGCATATTTATAGATTATGCGCAAATAAACGGCAGCTGCTTTTGAAGAGCTTTACCGCGCAAAAAGACAAAAAATGAAACAAATAAACGAAAATATGAAATGGTGCCAGCAAAAAAGCGAAATTAAGAGCAATTGCTACTCGAGTTTGCGGTTATCGTAGCGCTTTTTTTTTGATGTGATGTGTATGCAAATATTTGCGAAGGCCCAAGCCCGGGTCACAGCACACAAAAAACACTTTCCAACTGTCGCAAGCATCCGCCAGCAGCCGCAACTTCAGCAACAACAGCAACAACAACAGCAGCAGCAGCAGCAGCACCCGCACCAATGCCAATGCCCATGCCCGCCAGCTGTAGTTGTACACAGATACACGTACTTACAGATACAGATACAGATATAAAACAACAACAGCAATAGCAGTTACAGCAACAGCAACAGCTACAACTTCAGTTGTAGAAACGAGCTGTGCTGCTCCTTTCACTTTCAATTCGCCAGTGTGCGAAATGAGAGCAAAACGGACTTTAGCTCGCCAATAACAAGGGGCACACTACGATAACAACAACAACAGCAACAGCAACAACATGAGCGACAACAACAGCAACTCTTCAACAATCAAAATAGAAGAAATCGCAAGCCAAACTTATAGCACTGATGATTCACCTAAAGTTGAAGGCAGCGGATGCTGTCGCCATCGCAACGCATCGACTTCGACTTTATTTTTGTTGTTTTTCCCAAAGGCCATTTCACGTGCGTTCCACTGTGCGTGTGTTAGCTTATGTGAGCTTTTTTTGTCAACCGCTTTTTTTGGGAGTTTCCCTCGGCCCGTTGACTGTTGAGATCAAGGCTCTGCTGCACAGCCTTGACGTTGAATCGTTGAGCATTCAGCACAAGTTCGTTGCCTAAGTCTTTCGTTTTTGCTGGTCAACATTGAACGCTCAAGTGGTTCAGCTCTGAGATGAACTATTGTGGGGAATACACTCGAATCGATACGATGATTTTTAACCTGGTAAGAGTTTCACAGCAGTTTTGTAATTCTTATGTTTAGGTGAGGGTCACGTTCATAACAATATGGAAACATTGATACAACTTTCCCAACTTTGTATGGAATTATTAATCTGTTCTGCATTGATTACAATTCTTTAAGACTAAACGATGAAAGTGTGCTTTGAATTAGTTTGAATGAGAAAGAGTTGTTCATCTTACAAATATTTTCTCTCCATTTAAGCATTGAAGTTAATATATTAATCATAAACATAAACGAGATTCCAGAAAGAGTTTCTAACATCGTCTAGAAATGATATCGCATTTAGACACATTGGCCTTGGACCTTGGGCAAAGCTAATGGACAGCGTAGCAACTCGAATCAGCGTTGCGCTGTGGAAATCGAGAGTCTTTTATGCGCATCGGACAAGACCGTTTACATTTCAATCGCTTTGACGCGCCTAACTGCAATTAGCTGTCATAGTCAAGTCACAGACATGTCACAGCCTGTCAAAAGGCATTAAACATGTCGATGCTTTTGTTGTTCTGTTTGTGGTCGGCTCGTTTTGTATTTTCATCATTTTTGTGTCATTTTCCATTCGTGCCAAATATGTTTAATTGGCGCTTGTCACGGCCCGACAGTTGTTTAACTATGAAAATGAAATAAAGCAATGGCCAGTTTTGTACTTACTATTGACCGTGGCGGTCAATGATGCCTTGCGATGCTTCATAACATAATTACAGCTTACGAAATGTCTCGCCTGTCGTTAGCTGCCAGGGGGTGCGGGTGGGGAGGGGGAATCTCCCCTGGCACCCATCCACTTCCCATATCCACATCCACTTCCACTTTAACCGGCAGCAAATGCAGAGACGAGGGCGACGGTAAGGGCGCCGGCTGAAGTCTGCTGTCTGGCCGGCATTAAGCAATAATTGTTTGTAGTAAGTATTTGTACAATGCGCTGACTGTTACTGCCTTTTAATGCATACACACATCCACACACACGCACATGTATAAGCTTATACACCAACTCATCATCATCATCAGCGTCGTCGTCGTCGTCGCAGTTGACGTCGCAGTCCCCTTTCATATATTGAACGTTGTCTGTGCAGTTTATTGTTGCCTCATCGCCAACGCAGCAGCAGCAAACAGCAAGCAGCAACATCGCCAGCTGTTTTACACTGCTTTGCTTTGGTTTAGCGCAGAAACAGCCAAAAAAACGAGCAAAGAAAGCATCGAGCGACTTAAAGACACCCTGTATAAATAAACAAATTTAGATAAATATGTTTATTCAAAAATATTTTATGTTTTATTATGTATGCTTTTATTTACAATGCTTACTGCCATAATAAATAAATATAATACAATTAAATACATTAATTACTAATGCCAATATTATGACAAGCTATTTAAGTTTATGGTTAATTTATGTTTTTATTATCTATCTTGTAAAAATAAGTAAATTTTGTGAAATTTAATATACGAATATAAATTATTAAGGTTTTTTTTTTTAATGAGTACTAAAGAAAAATTTCCTTAAATAATTATTATTAGTTTATTGAAATACCGTATATAATTCCAATGAGCTGAGCTGAGTTAAGCTGTGTTCATTAAAATAGCAGTGCTTACGACCCATACGATAAAGATTGAAAACACTACTTCTAGACAAAATGTAGTTATCACAGCTTAATGTATATATTTTGGGTACTTTAATTATTTAGCAAATATGAATTATTAAAGAAAGAGACACATTATGATGTTCATTGAAAAATATTGGTAAATAGAAATGTGGCAAAGAGAGCTAGAATCGCAGATGGAATGGATATATGGATACATGGATACATTCAGTAGTTTAACATAACCTCTTTGAAAATATTGTAATACTGTGTTCAAAAAGCGCACACAAGAGTAGGAAGAGACAACAGCAACAGCCGCAGCAGCAGCAGCAGCAGCGACTGCGCAGTCATCGCATGAAAAGTTTGCTTGCAAAAGCTGCGGCCAAGCAGCAGCAGCAGCAACAGCAACAGCAGAGGCAGAGACAGCTACGGTCAGCTTTGGCGTCTGCGCTTGCGTTCAGACTTCTTTGAGACTTCGCTCAAGAAGGTCGTGTGTGCGCTCGCAGTAAAAAAAGCTCAAAGCTTTGCATCGTTTCGTTCCGTTTCGCTTCGTTTTTGGTGTCGATTTGTTTCGTTGAGTTTTCGTTTGTCGTCTTTCGTCGTGTTTCTTGAGCGCGCAATTTGTAAGTGTTTGTTTGTGAGCGTGTATGTGTGTGTGCATGTTTAGGGATAAGTCAAAGGACTCCATACACAAGCAAAAAGAAAAGCAAAGAAACCATTTGAAATTGATAGCAGAAGCTGAAGCTGTGCAAAATTGAGGAATAACAATTGCTAAATTGAGTGTGTTTATCGTTGAGTGAGTGGAGTGCTACGGTTAGCAATTGGATTGCATTGGATTGTATTGGGATTGCATTGGATTGGATTGAATTGCTGCTGCCGCTGCCGCTGCTGCTCTTGCTGTTGCTGTTGTGCTATTGCTGCTGTTTGTTTGCGAGCTGCAATTTCGTTTTCATTGCGGCTGCTGCAACGCGCCTGGCAGTGAAAGTGATTTGATTTTGCAATTGCAGCCCGAGCTGAGCTGCAATCGCAATCTCTAGCTGTTGCCGTTGTTGTAGTTGTAAACAATATCTTAACTCTCAGCTGCTGCTGGTTGATTTGATCTGCTTGGTATCATTATATCCACTCTGTTTATATATACAACTTTATGGCCAGCAGATCAAATCATAACAAAACGCAAAGCAACGCAACGCTCAGCGAAGCCAAACCAAAGCCGAATCGCAAAAACCCAAAACGAAAATACACAAAATTGCAGCTAAAATCGCAAGCAATTTTCAATTGAATTTTATTGCATTTGTTTTTTTTATTATACTCGTATCTAAAAGCGTGTTTTTCCACTGTGTGCTTCAATTTATCGCAGCTAAAAAAAAAATACGAAACAACAAAATCAACTCCGAGTCACACAAATTTGCATTTGGATTAATTCTGCAAATAAATATCATTGGGTAAGTCATATGAATACAGAAAATAATTTGATTTTCAAACATTGCCACACATTGAAGCAGTGACACAAATGAGAGCAGAAACTAATCGAATGCTCAGACATTTCACATTCAATCAACATTTATTAGCAATCGCCGCGCAGTGCGACGATTAAATCATTCAAATTGCAACAGCGCACGAACCACAAAAGCAGAAACCAACTAAAAGAAAAGTAAGAAGAAAAAAAATGAAACGAAATGAAAACTAAAGCGTCGTTATCTAATAAATCTTGCAATATACAGGCATATGGGTGCCTAAGCATAGTTGCATATAACACGACATGTAACGCGTTAACATGGCGCGATCTTGCAACATGTTGAAAGTATTCGCATTAATCGCTAGAAAAATGCATAAACTGGCTAAGAAACTGGCCAATTGCGATTGCCACAGAGTATTTACGGGTATGATTTGCTTAAGAAACTCGAGGAATTCAACATGATTGTGGATATTGCCACAAAAATATTTGCACGATAATCCAGTTTTCCTTGATTGACAATCTTTTGGTCTACCGAAAATGAGTTCAAAACATTTAGCAAGGCTTACAGAATTCTAAATACAACGAAATTGTTTTGAAAATGAAATTTGTGTTTTGCAATTTTCATTGCTAATTGAATAATCCCACTCGATTGTTGCTTGCTATCAAATATCAAGTTGCATTTCCTTTCTCGTGATCATATTTGTTCATTTATAGCTGAGCAACATGTCGCTCCAAATTTGTCATGTTTGAGTGTATTAATTATATTTCGACAGCTTGAAGCTTGTTAATTATTATATAATAAACATTTGCAATAAACACTAGCATTGAATAATAAATAAACAAACTGAACAGAAACAAAAAACAAACCATGTCAAGTCGCTTATAAAAATCAACGAAAATGCAAAAACAACAACGAAAATAAACAGGAAAACATAAATAAAAGTGCGTTGAAAAAAGGGCAAACTAGTAAGTGGGAAAGAGACAGAGAGAGATGGAGACGCAACACAAAAGCGAGCGACGAAAACTTAACCCAAATTTGCTTAAACCACAAGTCGGCCCAAAAAACTTAAATTATTTGGCAACGTTTTTATAGCCCGGCCGTCGCTTTGTCTTGTGACTATACAATGCGTTTATGTGTATATGTGTGTGAGTGTGTGTGGACGTGAGCGTACAATATATGGCTGCATGTATTTGTGTATGACATGAACTTCATTATCAGCGCAACGCCGCCAACGCCGTCGAAGTCTTTTTTTTTCGGTTGTTTCTTTTCTTCATTTTTTTTTTTTTTGGTAACATCTCTTTTCTTTCTTCTTTTGCTTTTTCATTTCGCCTTTTTTTGTTTTCCTGAAGTGGTTTTATTTTTTTATTTAGGGCTTTGCTTATTGCATAAGCGGAGAAACTCGTATTGCTCTGCATGCTCTTTAGAGCATGTTATATATTGAATTGGTGCCTCGTTGTTGCTGTTGCTGCTGCTTTTGTTGCTGCTGCATTACGAAAGACTTAAGGCACAAACTTGAGAACTTTCTTCAACTGCCGTAAATTTATTTAAGACGCACTTTACTGCTAAACTTGACATAATCCAAAACTCTATTAAATGACATTAATTTAAGATATGAAGTTCACATCGCGGCTGAAATATATTCTATGCATGACTTTGTATATAAAGTAGCTCATCGACTGCATCGTCACCTCACTTATGATTATGGTTATGTGGTGTCCGAGAAAACATAAAACCCAAATCCGGTTGGGTTTTTCAGGCCGAGACCCTTTTGAAAAGCATCTGGCAATAAACCCAAATTTTTCATTGTACGATACGAGAAACAAGTTCCGCCAAATTGTGACCATGGCAATGGATTTCTTGCTGTGCTTGGCTCAGCTCAGCTCAGTTCAGTTCAGTTCAGCTCAGCTGCTCGTATTTCTTTCATTTCTTTTGTTGATTGTTTATGTAAATAGATTTTTGATTGTGTCTGTTTTCTTTCATTTCATTTCATTTCGCGTCGTTTCCTCGCGGCGTTCGCTTGACTTATGTAAAGCAATCGAAAAAAATGTAAATGATTTCTTAATGCGCGCCTCCACTTTCCGACTCGCAATCGTAATCGATTATGCATTCATTTTTTTTTCGCCTGTTAATTGGACGATGGCTACTGTTTTCTTTATTTATTTTTCGATGTAGATCTTATGATTAATCTTAACTGATTAGCGTCTGCAGAGAAGAGGCGTCTTCAGTGATGATGCGTATTTTTTGGTTAGTTTTTAGCAGCTATTTGCGGTTAGTGACCGGATTCTTCTCTTTCGACTCACGCTCTATCTCCACGCCGCAATTTGCACGAGTCATTAGCGCAAGACACAGGCGAGACAAACAATGAAAATTAAAAATAGCAAAAATAATACGAGTATACAAAATTTGATGGCGCTTATCTAATGCATAGTTGCAAAAATACAAAAACAACAAAAACAAAACACTATAGCCATTAAACCATAAAGCGCACACACCCAAAGCTTAAACTGTGCAACAGATTTTTATTAATATATTGCCAACGCTAATTACATAAGCATTATCAATAAAAAAACAAAGCTGCTGCTGCTGCGATTTGCATGCAATACTTATGCTATGCAGTGTATCTCTTGCTTTTGCTGCTGTTGCCAATGCTTCTTAACACTTTTTGCTGCCGGTGTTGACTTCACACATTCGTAACAATTGCGCAGCAGGCGCGTGTATTGAATATTAATTAACGTCTGTCTATCTCTGTCCCTCTCTATCTCTCTTTCTCTTTCCCCTCTCAATACACTTCGATTGATTATGTAGCACGGAGTGCGCCGCTTGCGATGTGGCAACAACACTTTGGCGAGGGCCCAAATTGCCTCTGCTGCTGCTGCCAGCAGCTGCCAGCTGCCTCTGCACTTACCTTACCCAATAGCTTTCCATTGCGTTGTCTCTGAGTATGTGTGTGTGTGTTTGCTTTTGGCCTGGCTAAATGTGCCAATGGCATGACACCAATTTTCCATCGATGTGCGCCTTTGTTTAGAGTTCACCCAGCTGAGCTGCTGACCCACTTGAGTGCGTCTCTCTCTATCTCTCTCTCTCTCTCTGTCTGTCTTTGTCTGTAGCTTAGTCTCGCTGCATTTATTGTATGTGTGGGAAAGTCAAACGATTCGACCTTTTTGCATTGGCCATTTGCAATTGGCCAATTGGTAGCAATTCAAATAATTGCCGTCAACAATTGCAAATGTCTTCAGCAGTGGAGGCTAAGCTCAAGTAAATACTTGATTTTCATATTGAATTGTCTGCAGACAAACTAATTGCAAGTTAATTGAAGACACAACTATTAAAAACTCTTGAAAATTTTAGTTACAAATTCATTCTTAATTTCCACTAAATTCATTCATTTAACACAACACTATTAAAAGTCTATTGAAGATGCATTCATTATTTATTTTCAATTTAAGACAAACTAATTGCAAGTTAATTGAAGGCACAGTTTTTAAAAACTCTTGAAGATTTTAGTTACAAATGCTGTCTTTATTTTATTTTAATTTAAAAAAGATTTTAGATTTATTTTCCAGTTAAGATACAACTTTTTTAAGTCTTTTGAATCTTTTAGTTATTCATTTTTAATTTATGATACATCTATGGAAAACTTTTCAATATTTAAATTACAAATTTATTCTTTATTGATTTTCAATATAAGACACAACTATTAACAGCTCTTGAAATTGTAATTAAAAATTCACTCTTTATTTATTTAAATTTGAAACACCACTTTTAAAGATGTTTGAATTTTTTAATTACAAATTCATTCTTTACTCATTTTCAATTTGAAGCACAACTATCGAAAACTCTTAAATATTTTTAATTTAAGACCCAACCATTGAAAAACTCTTGATGATTAAAGTCACTAACGTATTCTTTATTAATTTTCATGTTGTGTTTCAGTTAAATTCCTATTAACTCTTGAAGATTACAAATTCATTCTTTAAACTTTTCCATTGGCTACCATAAACATTTTACTTTATAATTAATTGTATTTAATAAAATGTTTTTGGCGGCAAAAAAACCTTTTTTTAGTCAACAATTTAATGTTGACTATCTTGTATAAAGCAAGTGAAAGAGTTTTGGGTAATTGCGCATTTGGCTTTTGTTTAATCGGTAGTTAAGATAAAACTTCAATTTGCTGGCGAGTTTAGTGAGCAGCTTTTCATAATTCATTTGTGCAATCGTGTGTAATTTAAGCAATTTGTGGAAATGTGGAAATGCCTGATGCAGACACACTCTCGACACACACACAATTTTCCAGTGGCTGACATTTATTTATTTATGCACAGAGCTCGTCAGCGGCACAAACGAGATGCAACAGGCGACGCGATAAACATCAGTAACAACGACTTGTGACAAATGCAACGACGACGAGCAACGTTTTTGGCTATTGTTTGTGAATAGTTTTTTCTGTGTTTTGTTTTATTTTGTGCATTAGCCATTGTCATTTTCTTTTCGGTTTTCGGGTTTTTCTTATTTGAAATGCGTATTTACATTTTGAGTTGAACAAACCGCCGCAGCACGCCCCAAACACACGCACAACGCGGCGTATACGCAATGTCGTTGCATTGTATCCGCATCTTGAGCATCGCATTTAAAATGCATTTATCTCAATTACGAATAAAAGTTTAAGGAAAATACACAGAGAGAAGCAGCAACAAGCAAAAATTGCTTGTTTACTGCGAATAAACGAAACGAAGCGAACGAATTGAACGACGCATTGTTTGCAACAACAGCAACAACAACAGCAACAAGAAAACTTTCACTAGGCGCCAAAGTAAAGCAAAGTGCACATACAGATAAAAGAGCTACACAAAAGAAGGGCAGCAATAAAAAACAAAAAAAAGAGGAGCACAAACAATTGTTAATTAAAACAAATAAACTCGCAGACACCAAAAAACAAAAAAAAATGAATGTGAATTATGCGTGCAGCAAAAAAAAAAAAAACAGCAGTAAAAGAAATAAAAAACGAATAAGTGTGAAAATGAGGCAAATAAAAGAAATGGAATGGAATGAAATAAGATGAAGGAGAAAGACAGAGAAAGAGAGAGGCGAAAGGCACACAGTAAGCAGTAAGCAGAAAGCAGAAAGAGGTAAAGCCAGTTTCCGGCGTCCTTCACAAGGCCGTTGAAATAATTGATGCCAGACGTAGCCGCAGTCAACAGCTAAAGCTGCGGCCAGCTCGATGATAATAATAATCAAGATGATAATGACGACACGTTGATGACTGATGTGCTTGAAGTTGTTGTTGATGAAGCAGCTGCTGCTGCCCATTGTATCGCATTTTTAACGCATTTTTATATAACAACAATTTCGATTGGGGCGCCCCTCGCTTTTTTGTTCACCTTTTTGCATATATGGTTTTCCAACACTGCACACAACGTTTTGAACGATTTACGACTCTTGCTGGTTGCATCACAGCATAATTCGCACGAATCGTGCATTTTAACTATACACAAACTTATATATATATATATTTGTTTGTATCGGTATTATATATGAACAAAATTCCGCAATTTGTTGACAAACCAGTCGTGGGACGCCATTTGAGGCACTTTTCAGATTTCATAATCGCACAGCGAGCAAAAAAAAAAAAATATAAACAAAAATCTATCAGCCTCGCACAGCCTCCAGAGCAAATGTGTTAACCATTATGCAAAACGATCTTCATGGCTGTCGAAGGAAGTAAACAACAGCAACAGCAACGAAAACAGCTTCTCTGTCACGTTCCAAGCAGTTTGCTTCCTGGTGACACGACCCACGAATCCCGATACCAACTTCAACTTCAACTGTGACTCTGTCTTTAATGCTCTTCCTCGCATATTGAAAACTCTCCTTTGCCGGTAAATCAAGTTCAAAATGTCAAGTTTGCGCGGTTGCAAGAGGCGGTCACCGCAACGCCTGCCACACAGAGGAAGCTTAACAACAGCAGCAACAACAACAACAACAACAACGACAGCATTAACAATAACAGCTTAGGCATCTCCAGCTGCCCGTGTGGTGCTTGAACTCGAAATGAAAGTGAAAATGCGCTGGCAGCGACGTCAACGGTGACAGCGACGTCGACTGCAACGCAGCTGAGCGCAAAAAGTTGCCAACTCTTACTTTCAAAGCTGTTGCTGTAGCTGTCGTTGCTGCTGCTGCTGCTGTGGTTGTAGTTGCCAGTTGCTAGTTGCTGTTGCTGCTTCGTTGACCACACAAATAAGCAGCAACAAAGAACGCGGCAATTGCAACAGGTCGACAAGCAAATACCCTAATTTAAAGAGAAAAATTATGAAACTACGAAATGATATAAGTAACAGCATTTCAATTATAAATAAAAAAAAACTTTAAACAAAAAATTAAAACTGTGTCATTTAAAGATCTCCCCAGTTGAGTTGGAATAGGTAATCAGAAATTAAAAAAATATATATATTTATTTAAACTCAATGAAATTTAAAACCATATTTATTATTGCATTATGTTTAATATCAAAAAATTCACTTACAATATTTTAAATTAATTATTATAATTGAATAACAATTATAAAAGCTTTAAATTCTCTTTGAAATCTGCACAATTTAAATGGAATATGAGTAGAAATAAAATATTTACAATTTTTGCATAAGATTAAGTATCAACAAAAGGTACAATTTTAATTTTTTTAAAAAATGAATTAAAAAGTTTAATAAATGGCATTTTAAAATAGAAACAAAAAACCATAGAAACCATTTTAAATAAAATAAAACTAAGTTTTAATTGATATTTAAAAATCTACTCAATTTAACTGAAAAAAGGAAATTTTAATTGATGTATTCATTAAATTTAATACAAATAATACAGTTTTAGTTTCTAATAAATTACAAAAATCGTAGCATGAAATTTGCTAATTTTCAACTGAATAATTAACTCCTACTACAAACAACTATAAACGTTTGAATTAAACAACAAAATGAAAATAAAATATTTAATTTAATATCCGAAAAAACAAGTTCAATTACAAAAAATTCCATAATAAATTTGTGCATAATTGCGTAAGTTAAAAAAAAAAATAGTTTGATTAATGTTTCTCCAAAACGAATTTCCAATTTGAACAGTTATTAAATTGAAAATACAGACATAAATGTTGTTTTGCAGTAAATACATTTACATAGCAACATGCATTAACTTTAAGCAATATCAATTTATTATCTGAAAACAGTAAAAAAATAAATTGCAATACTTCAAAAATGCCTCAAGACATGTAAACAAAATCTGTTGCCTAACAAACATAAATGAATAATTTGAATTGTGAATTACATAAATATTCATAAGTGAATAGGCAGCAATTATTCACGAATAACTCAAAAGTGTTTGACGTACTAAACGAAGCCAAATGCTCCACGCTTTTGATTGAAGCGCACACTGCGAAATGCAATTGCAAAAAGTTAACTTTGCTTTTATTGCAGTCATTCATTTCCTTCTATCGTTAAGCGTAAAAATAACTTGAAAAGCAAAAAAAAAAATGGCAAAAGGAAAATGAAAAACGTAAAATGCAAAAATGAAAAATAAACTAAAAATAAAAGCAACGCGAATTTGCCGCTTTCCAGCCACTTGGAGTGACTTTTATTTTAGTTTAGTTTTTTTTGTGTTTATTTTTCTCAACTGGTTTTTTGGCGCTGTTGCCAAAAGTCAGCTGCTGCTGCTGCTGACCGAGGAAACGCATGTTGCAACTAGCTGGCGCGGCGTGCCACCAGTTGATGTTGCAAGCTGATGCTTGAATCGGTAATTTGCAATTAATTTGTTGTCGGTTTAATGTGAATTTAATGCTCAAATCGTTGATTAAAACCGCCAGATGAAAGCTCATTTGAACATTTAGCCACAGCTAATGGGCGGCCACGCCACTCTTTCCCCTTCCCCCTCTGAAACCTCTTACAATAATAATATCAATATACACACACAGGAGAAAAACACACCCACATCTAATGTCTTGCTTGCAGTCATTTAATGGCCAAAATGTTGTTTTCTTTTCATACACGTAAAGTAAATGCCAATCCGTTAACTTCATGTTTCTCTTCTTGTTGTTGTTGTTTCAGGCAATTAAGGAAGTAATTTGTGGCTGTCGATGTGCTGTAGTTGTAGTTGTTGTTGTTGCAAGATCATCAGCCAGGCAGCGTCCCGAGTCAGTTTCAGCGTCAGCGTCATCGTCATCGTCATGAATGCAACCACATGAAACGTCGGCTGTTGAAGCGTCAACAGCAATTGCCATAATTGCCATTGGAGCAGCAAACATACACATATACACAGACACACACACACATCACTTATACATACGGATACACACCAGAGAGCTGGAGGCAAGGAGTCCAATAACCGCACCACCCATCCGACAACAACAATAGCAATAGCAACAACAACAGCGTTGAGCATCGAAACTCGCCACACGAGATATCTGCGGCAGGCACAAATCCAATTGGCAGCCAGCAACGTTTGGCTCCTCCAAACTGAATTGTAACAACGCGTCAAAGCATCGGGCGCCGGAAAATCCCAAAGTCAAAGCCAAAAACAAAAAAAACAAAACTAAAATAGCAGATAGAAAAACCTGTGGAGCGAGGGATCAATGAACGCGGCACGCAGCTGCCAGCAACAACAACAACAGCAGCAGCAACAACGGCGCAGCGGAGCATAAGATAAAACGAAACGGGCCAGCATTTGGCTTGGCAACGTTCAAGTTCAAAATCGCCATAACAACAACAGCAGCAACAATTGCAATTGCAACTGCAACTGCAACAAGCAGGAAGTTGCACAGCTGCACCTTAATTGGGCGCAGTGTCATTACCACCACCACCACCACCACAGCAACAGCAGCAGCCAGTACACCAACCAACACACACGCTCATCCCGCTCAATGTAAGATGTTAGTGACCAATCAAAACAACGATAATCAGCAGCAGCAACAGCTTCGCCACAGCCACAGCAACATATGTCACAGCTGCAACACTTGGCAACTCAGCGTTTGCCTGCTTCTTGGCTGCCTCTGGCTTCTAACAGCCACCACGGATGCCACCTCGCCCACCTCCACGGTATCGACAGCACTGCTGACGGGCCAACAGCTGGCGCCGTGGCAGACAACAGCCTCGTTTGTGGCCACCGCTGCTGCAACAGCAGCGCCAACAGCACGCAATCTCTATGCGCCATATCAGCGCTTTAGTCGGCAGGACGATGTCAGCTTTAAGGATGTGCGACAGCGCACCGATGGCAGCATTGTGCAATCCTTTGGTTCCTATCGCACAGCACGCCAATCTGCCGCTATCCCACCATCCGTCGCACAGCGTCGCTCGGATGTAGAAATTATACCAGCTCCTTCCGTGGAGCTGCCGCTGAACGAGCTGATCACAATACCCAAGCAGCTGGTGCCCACGCTGCCCGAGAATGTGACGCGTCAGGGACGCAAGCGCAACTACATGTACATTCCACTCCAGTCGGAGGCGGAATCCGGCACCGCGGCCACCTTGCTGCAGCTGCGTCCCAGTCGCAATGCCTCGTTGTCGGCGCTGGGACCGCCAGCCGACGGTGTTGCTGCTGTTGCTCATGAATTCGGCGCTGCTTTGGCTGCCCAGGCAGAAACGCAGCCACAACCTCAATCAGATCGCACGGAGCGCAGCGATCTGATGGCTTCAGCCAGCTCCACAGATAAGCTGGAGTATGCGGAGCCAGAGAATACGAGTCGCCGCGTGGGCTTTCAGTTCCCCAGCTACAGCCTGAAGCCAGCGAATCCCTTCTATCCGCAAGCCTATCGTGAGGACAGTCCCATCTTCGATGAGGCCAGTGCGGCCAGCGGTGTCTTTGAGCCGCAACCTTATAGCGAAGATGCCGCTCCGGCTCCCACGCCCACACAATACGAGACACACGAGACGCGCCACACGCGTCAGTTGTACTTTGACTCGGATGTCTCGCCGTCCAGCTTTGAGTTTCCCGGTCTCGTGGCCAACTCGAAGCCACACACACTGAATGCCGCTGTGGCTGCTGGGAAACTGTATCGCGATGATGTCACCAAGTTTGGCGATATCAATGGTCCCATCACCGCCTTGCCGCAGCGCCTGCAACGCGGCCTCTACTTTGGCGACACGGAATTCCGCACCGGACCTCCCGCCCCGCTGCGTCAGTTTGGTCCACAGAAGGCCTTCACCGAGTACGTGGGACCTGGCGATTATCAGAGCTCCCGCAAGAGTCGCTACTTTCCCTACAAGTCATCGCGCAGTCCACGCGTTGTCTTTCCCAACAACGATAATGTCGGCACCACCGGACCCAGCGGACCCAGCAGCGCTCCATCCGGCAATGGAGTTTACTTTAGCGACAACATTGCTTTCAGGTGAGCACGAGTTCAATTAAAAGTTGTCTATTACTTGGCAAAGGAAATGCAAAAAGTTGATTAGGTTAAAGTAGTTTATCGGGCTTTTTGCAATTAGTGATAGAAACACTTTACGATTGCTATCAGTGAAATTTATTTCCATTAAATGTGGAAATTTCTATTTAGATTACGAGTTCTCTATTTATTTTTTAAGATTCGAAACGCACAGATTGAAATTATGATTTACAACTAATTGACAACGCAACAGCATATTCACAAAAATACATTTAACAAACGAAATTTAAATGAGACCTTAACACAAATTTATAAAGTTGCTATTGAAGTTACAGTTTCAACCATTTTTTTTTACAATTTATCATATAAAATTCTTACGAACGGCATCAGTGAAACCAGTTTACATTAAATGGAAATAATCAATTTATATTACGAGCTCTCTTATTTCCTATTGAGCGTTTTATTGACAACTCATTTAGTTTAGGTCAAAAGCATTAAAGAAATGCATTTTAAATATCAAATTTAAATGGAAAATAAAAGCATTGCAAAAAGTTGATATTGTTGCGGTTGAAGTTATTCAGAAGAACCGTCTCCTCTCCATGGGCCACCTTAATAAAAAAAAACGAGTTGAATAAACGTTTTTGCAATTTATCATAGCAAAACTTTACTATTGGAAAAAGGCAAATCAGCTTACAATAAATTAAACATTTCTTTTTGAGAACCTTCATAAATTGAAATGCTGATTTTCAACAAATTTATTGAAGTTTGAGTTATAAAAATGTTTTTTTCGATATAAAATTTAAAAATTAAATTAAATCTAATAAAAATGTTAATTACAAAAATAGTTTTTATTGGCAGTAGATATAAAAAAATATTAAGTATACAAGCAGTTGGCAAAAATAAGTATACGCTAAGAAAAATCAACTTACATTTAAGTGTTATTTACAATATGATTTTTAATATAATACCTATTAAAGTGTGTTGTCTTAGGCCTATGCCATAATTTGTACTTATCAGACCATTTTTACTTTAAAATATAAAGTTTCATTTTCAAATTTCCTTTCTTTCTACAGAGATCAGAACTTTGGCATTAATGAACTGGCTGCCGTTCAAGATGTACGCAACGATTATAGCCTGCAGGATCTGGACAACGCTGCGGAGGCAACGAGCAGCCCGCAGTCGGCGAGCACATTCAAGGAGAAAGGTAAGAGCCAGACTCTAAATACAAAAAGGCCAAATGCTACGGCTTGTCGTCTAAGTTAAGCTTCAGTTGTGTGTTGCTGCTGTGGCTGCTGCTGGGAACTGCTTGCACTAGGCCTAATTGTCCCAAAATAAAAAGAAAAAAAACAAACCTAAACACAAAAACCAACCCAAAAACTCTCTCTATCTTTATGTCTATCTATCATCTACCCCAAACACATAAACACATATACACAACCTATGTACATGTTGCTCTCATCGCAAAACAAAAATACAACAACAAAAAATACATTCCCCACAACCATTTCGACAGTCGACATCACAACGGACATGGAGTGCCAGCATCGCGGCGGTACCTGTGAGTTCTTTTTAGGCTGCTGGCTATCCGGTGGCCTCATACAGGGCACTTGCAACGGATTGCTGCGGGGCTGTTGCCATCGCACCGCCAAATCGGCAAATTTACGCAGCTCGGACTATGTGGGCAATACGGTTGATCTGACCGATTTGCCGCAAAAGAACTTTGGACCGGTCAACAACGAACCCAGTGAGTGTGGCAGCGTCTACTCCTCCTCCACAAAACCAAAAAAAAAAACCAACAAACAACAAATACTTGCAACAACAAATATACTTTATATAGCCCAAGCACGTGCACACTAAAAATAAAAATTAAATACCAATTCAACTACTCTCAAGAGGATTCAGCTTGCCGCTTTGTGGATCCGATAAAAAAAACAAAAAATGTATTTTCTGCATGCGATTTTTCTTTACGATTTTTGTTTTTGTTTTAGTTTTATATACGCCTAACAAATAATTTTGTTTGTATTCGTATTAGTAACTGCATTACGTTGTTTTGTTTGCTTTGCTTTATGATTTATTTGTTATCGTTATCGTTGTTTCTATTGTTATTGTTGTTGTTGTTGCACCATAAATTCGTAGTCTGCTTTAATTAAGCTGCAATTTGTTGGTAACTTTAAGACACGCTACTAAAAAATGAAACACAACAACGAAAAAAAGAAGAAACGCCTCTCAAATGAGGCGCCAAGTGAAATGAAAATGCCGCCAAATGCAATGGGAAAATGCGAAAAAATGCGAGGAAAATTGAAACTGAAATATGAATACTAAAAAACAAAAAAAAAAGAAAGAAAGAAAGATCTTTACTGCCCTGCAGCATGCGCATGTTAATTAGCAGACTTGATGATAATTAAGACACATTTACACATCATTTAACGGCATGCAAAAGCAATAATAAGAGAGCTCCATGTCCAAGCGATCAACGAGATTACCACCTGACCCTAATCCCCCCACAATCCACCTCCCACCATCCCTCTATACCCACTTCACCCTCAACTCAAGCAACAATCACAGACTAGAAAGTTGTTGCTTCTCCCGGTCAACCCACCACAGAGTTCATAGATCACAGGTCAAACAAATTGCGGGCAGTTTCCAAGCGGCTTCATTTGGTTACGTTTTTCTCTCTTTTTATTTCTTTCTCCACACACACACACACACTTCACCTCTGCCTGCCTTTTCTTCCACTCTGCCTAACTCTGTTCACCCTAACGCTTCTGTTGCTATGTTTTGCTACTAACTTTTGTACTACAATCTATCTCAGCCTGACCCGACTGCTCGCTAACCCAAAGACAACCCCATCTCTTCTTTCTCTCTCTCCCCTCTCGTCTTCTTTAGGCTGCGGCATCTCTTTGGCCAAGCAGACAGCACAGCGTCGCATTGTGGGCGGCGATGATGCCGGCTTTGGCTCCTTTCCCTGGCAGGCATACATACGCATTGGATCCTCCAGGTAAGTTTTGGAAATTCCTTTCGCTCTCAGCATCGTTTCAATTTCTAATTCAATCTTGCAGATGTGGCGGCTCACTAATCTCACGTCGTCATGTGGTCACTGCCGGACATTGTGTGGCACGTGCCACGCCCCGTCAGGTGCATGTCACACTGGGCGACTATGTGATCAACTCAGCTGTTGAACCGCTGCCCGCCTACACTTTTGGCGTTCGTCGCATTGATGTGCATCCATATTTCAAATTCACGCCGCAAGCGGATCGTTTTGATGTCTCCGTGTTGACGCTGGAGCGCACCGTGCACTTTATGCCACACATAGGTACGATTACAGTTGTGATTTTTTATTGATTCCTCCTTACTTCATTTTGTATATCGCAATTTGAGTAAATTCTGGATATTTTGTAAGTCTGGATTATTATATAGCAGCGAAGCAGGATCCATTCATTTCTAGCTCTAGCGAGATATTTGCTGTGACTGATGATGGTTATGCTAGCATTTTATTATAGAGTCCCATCTAATGAACTAAGTATGAGACGATCCTCATGCAAACCCACAGCAAAGGCACAAATGTCTAGATATCAAAACAAACTAAGGCAAAATTAACGTTACAAGGAAAAAATGTATCCAAATGAAGACGACTGAAGTATTGATGTCACTCCCCTTTTCGTCATCCTCCAAGCCATAGCCTTCTAAAATATATATTCAGTAGAAGACACAAATGTAACTCACAATTTATCCATTTCTTCACAGCTCCCATTTGTTTGCCGGAGAAGAACGAGGACTTTCTGGGCAAATATGGCTGGGCAGCTGGCTGGGGCGCCTTGAATCCCGGTTCGCGTCTGCGCCCCAAGACGTTGCAAGCCGTCGATGTGCCCGTGATTGAAAATCGCATCTGCGAGCGCTGGCATCGACAGAATGGCATCAATGTGGTCATCTACCAGGAGATGCTATGCGCTGGCTATCGCAATGGTGGCAAAGACTCGTGCCAGGGCGACTCCGGTGGCCCATTGATGCACGAGAAGAATGGACGCTGGTACTTGATAGGCGTCGTCTCGGCAGGCTATTCCTGTGCCTCGCGTGGCCAACCCGTAAGAGCTGAATTTAAATATATAAATTCTTTATTTTATTGCTTAATTTTTTGATTACAGGGTATCTATCATCGTCTCGCGTATACCGTGGACTGGATATCCTATGTCGTCGGTCTCACAGCCAACATTTAAGCGCTATAGAGCAACTCGCGTCTAATTTATTTTTTCAGCTCCCAGCCGGAGCGCGTCTTGTACATAATTCACTTTTCGGCTTCTTTGACATACACACTTCTTTTGCATACACTTGTAATCTCTCTATTATTTATGCATATTTTTAATAAATCATCAAACAAATTATAAAGTTAGTTGTAAGAAAAAAAAATGTGGAAGCTGCGTTCGGTAGAATTTACTTAGCTAAGAAGATATCCTCTTAAGTGGGGGAACAAAAAGATCGAAAGAGCTTTGCGATTTGCATAAAATTTTTAATATTTACCTAAACTAGAAATTAATTATTAATTAATTTACTTAGTCATATGCGCTGTTACGTAATTTTAAACTATTTATGAACTAATTTTGTGTAAATAAATTATGTAAATGTTGAAATCAAAGGCAAACGACTATCCAACTTTTTATTACGTATACGTACTGTTATGTTACATGCATCACATATCTGACGAGTGTTGTTGCTATCGCTTCAGCGGCATATGCGGCATATAGATCCGCGGATAAGGTAAACTGGCTGCCCAAGCTTGTTCTGCATCCTGGGAATAAAGCGGACTGCAATGCAGCTGCTGCTGCATGACCCGGAATAGGGTGAACACCTCATGATATATCTTATAATAGATCACTGGAAGAAGACAAAGTACAAGTTAAAAGCAAGTAAGGAACTCGAAAAAAATACAAAACTATACCGAAAGCTATGAAAGGTATATATACATACTATGTCTTTACATTCCCAATGTACCATAGAGTAGAAAATATACTAGATATACCAAAACAATGAAAACCCGACTGCAGCTTCTACTCTATGGCTAGAGACTATAATATCAAGTAAGAAAGCTACAGTCGAGTATGCTCGACGGTACGATACCGCTACCCATTTTCAACAAAAATAAATATACTAAATTATAATATAAAACGAACAAACACTACATCATACCAAAGACTATGTTTGGTATATCGATATACTATTACATTTAAAATACCAAAGCAACTAAAATCCAACAGCAGTAGCAATTTTTTCCGTCTTTTTTAAATACCCTCTACAATTTTTAACTAATTGCAAGCAAATCAGTAGGTATCATTGAATATATCATTAATCGCGAATTTTTATCTGTCTGAAATCTAGGTGTCCATAGGGACCGACTGATAAGCAGTCATGGCTCTTTTCCCTTGGCCGGACACAAACTTGTTACACAATTCTACCCCATGGGTAGTGGGTGTAATAAAAATAGGTTGAAAAACTACTTACCCAATATAAGTGCAAAGACGAGCAAACACATCAAGAAACTAGACAGATCGATAAAGAGACCCGCCATGGCATAAAACACTCCCAAATAAAGGCCAAACCCGAACATAACGCCATGGTAAATTAGCCAAGGATAAAGCAAGCTGCTCGAGTCCTGCCAAGTCGATAGTGCAACAACAAACTCAATAGAAATCATTTTTAAAACTTACCCGCGCCACACCAATGAGCAGCAAGAGGCTGACGCCTAAGTTAATCAATGAAAGCCCATAGGCAACCGTACTAAATGCAGCCAACACTGCAAAGAATCGAAATTACTTGATATCAAAGAAGGTCATCTCGGGGGGAATACAAACGATTCATCAGGAACTGCTGCTCCTTGTCTGTGGCATGGTTGAGCAGCAAGTTTTTAATCAACAGTTCGACATCTGTTTGCATATTAATGATCATCATGGAGCTAAAGACAATCACGCTTGCTATGATAACGCCCAGCCAACCGATTATGATGGCATTGTACTTGAGATTCTGACATTGCACATACGCAATGCTGCTGCCACATGCCTCAGCTGCACTTTGCGCCGTCGCTGCGGCTTTTGCTGCTGCGACTGCTTCCGTTGTGGCTTTCGCTTTGGCCGACATGGCGAAGAGCTCAAACTAATTTAATTTCGATAAAGTTCTATTGAAAACGATTATTATTTGTGTTACGTGTATATTTCACTGACAATTATGATGGAGTGTATTGAGTTGGTTGTTGATCTAGCCAATGTTGTGTTGATTTCTAGCCTGGTTTCACAATCGATTGACAACAAAGTGAATCGCCTGCTGCTATCAAATATATCATAAGCCCAAAATAAAAGCATATTTGATATGCTAATAACCACAACGAAATGCTTTTAGAAAGTTATATTAAAGAATGGAGCATTCCATCTTAAGCCAAAGCGAGTGAAAATGTGCTGCTCGACTAGATGATACCCTAAGATTGATATTAGAGTATCGAAAATAAAACAAAGTTATTTCAAAAGATCTTAATTCATTCAAATATTTGATATTTAAAAAAAATCATTTCAAATTTGAAGTTTCTAGCGATACAAACAGAGAATACGTTAAATGAATGGAGATCTAGCATCATGCTCTGCTTGCTCCATTTTTTTATGGGCACAGGGTATGGAAGAAGAACAGGGAACAGAACTGCTCCCATTTCCGACAGCAAATGTGAATATGAATGACGGGCTGACAGCACAGAACTCTTGTCTCGGCTCGTCTCGGCTTTCAGCTCTCAGCGGTTGTTGCAATTATGTCGCATCAAATAATTATAACTTGACTTGGCAAACATTTCCTGCGTTTCGTAATAATTAGCCAAAGAAGCCCCCAAGAGATGCCAGCGGCAGCAGCAGCAGCAGAAGCAGATGAATCTCACACACAGAGAGAAGAACAAAGAATATGCGCGCGCCCAAACATCAAGATGCGAATACGAACAACAACAACAACCTCAACATCGACAACCACGACAACAATTCAACCTGTTGGTGCGAAGCGTTCGCTAATGGCGAGAAGATCAGCTTGTAGACTGCAGACTGCAGACTTGAGCTTGCGGCTGAGTCTGTGACTGTGACTGAGACTTGCCACAGCGCCCAGTTTGATTCTGGCCAGCGACGCGTACGGTTGTCGCTGCTGTTGTTGCCGCTACAAATAGAAAAAAAATTCATAGTAAAGCTTATGTATAGTTAAAGACATGCCACAATTGGCACCTGCGTCGGCTTAAAATGTGTGTGAAACTCAGTTAGCTGCATCGATTGCAACTGCTGCGAAACTGTGCCAACTGCAGCTAAATTGGCACAGCTCTTCGGCTGTGTTTTGATCGTGCTGCTGACCCATTTAGTGGTAACCTGGCGTGGCCAGGTATCAAGGACACAATCGCCAACACAATTGATTCTAAACCGCTGCTAGTTTTACCGTCTCCCGCTGAGTGAATCATCCAACTCCATTAAAAATAACAATAACAAAACGGGCAGTAAAAGTGGAGCAGCAGTCATAAGAAATCTAAGTAGAAACAACACTTGAAATGGAAAAGCAGAAGACACCAACACCAAAACCAAATAACAACAACGATTGTAATAACAACTCAACAAAGCGACGACATAAAAGTGAATAAGAAATTGTCATGCTTTCATTAACAGCAACAACAGCGACAACAATAATAACAACAACATTAACAACAAACGCAAAACAAAACTCAAATTTAACTGTCAGCAATTTGAGTTAAAAGCAAACTCCAAAACAGTGACTCGTGACTCGTTACTCGTCCAGTGAACAGTGACTATGTGGTGGAAATTAAATTGTGATTTGCTGCTATTCAGCCTCTGCCTGCTGCTCTGCCAATTAGAGCCCATGAGTGCCAGTAAGTGCAGCCAGTTGTGCATCCTTATTACCCTGTCAGCCTTTACGCTAAGCGACATCTCCTATTCCTCCTCCTCTTTTGTTAGGCATACTCAACACATTGCTGGGCGTGCCGGCGGAATGTGTGCATCAGAGTGGCGTTTGGCCTTGCAAGCTGAGCTTCTCCTGCTGGCTGCAAGGCGGCAAGCATGCCAAAGGCTGCGGCAGCAACAAATGGCTCTTCAGCTGCTGCGTCACTGAACCCCATCAGCATCAGCATCCACATCAGCATCAATCGCCACTCGATAATCTCGTCGACTACAGCAAACTCAAGATGAGCCTCAACAGTCTGCCCAAGCGTATTATGCTGCGACGGCGCGATGATAACGAGCTGCACAATGTCAAGGTAAGAGACAGCTGGGACTTTAGATTGTGTAATTACAGCAGACAACAGTATTGAGGTAGCTGAAATCAAAGGAAAATCACCGAGAAAGCTGAGATGTCGTATTCTTACGGGAAGTGAAAGATGTTTTAAAGGGAATGTTGGAAGTGTGGAGAGGGCGTTGATTTAGTTTTCTTATGGGAGCTAAAATATGTATATTCTAAAGGGAGTGTTAGTAAAACAGCTGCAAAGTCTTAGTTTTAAGTCTTAATTTTTCTTTTAACTTTAAAAACGTTTAGTCCTGATTTAAGAGTTTGCGTTATTAAATCAAAAGTATATACTTAAGTCTTAGCAATGGCTTTTCTAGAATTATTGTATTGTATAATTTTCATATTGATTTAGTAATATATCTTCTGGGTTCAACTTTGCCATAATTTTCTTTTTCAAAATTTTTTCTAGATCTTAGCACATTTTCCCTCTTTATAATATGTTAAATAAGCTTTAAATATTACACAGAGGAAAAACTTATGATCTAAAACTTTAAACTTACAATAAACAATCTAAGCCTAAGAATGTTTCATATTGATTTATAATTTTCACTCTGGGTTCAATGTTGACATTTTTGCGTTCAAAAATTAAGAATGTATATGAGAATTTAAAGAATAGATTATTGTAGAATTTATCATTTATTTATTTAAGAACTTGCTTCTGAGGTAAATTTTTAAATGCAATCAATCAACAATTTTGACATTAGATTGCATAGGTTTGGAGACGTAACATATATATACAACCCACACTGGTTATATCTGAAAAGGTAGCGACAGAACTCACGAAAACCTTCCGATATTGTGTAAGAAATAATAAGCCCAATTGCATAGATATGAGTCTAGGTGCTTGGGAAGACTTTTGGTTAAAAACTGTGCTAACCCATTAAGTTCCAAATGTGCCGGCTTTAACCGATCGCACAGCGTGTGAGCCGCGACAACAATGGCAACCAGACAATTGAAAACATTTGTAATGGAAAAACGAGTTTTCCACAGTTCTTTTTCAATGCTTGTGTGTGTGTGTGAGCGAGTGCTCTCAATGCTGTGATTAATTATGCGGCAGAATTATGGTATGAACTAATCTTAATTTGATGATGATATTCCAGCCCGAATGCGGCATGCCACGCACAGCACAGAATACGCTGCAGAAGCGCATCATTGGCGGTCGACCGGCCCAATTCGCCGAGTATCCATGGTTGGCACACATACGAATCGCCGAGTATCAATGCGGCGGGGTATTGATCTCGGCCAATATGGTGGCGACGGCGGCGCATTGTATACAACAGGCGCAGCTGGATGATATCACAGTGTACTTGGGTGAGCTGGACACACAGAATCTGGGCCACATTCACGAGCCGCTGCCCGTGGAGAAGCACAGCGTGCTGCAGAAGATCATACATCCCCGCTTCAACTTTCGCATCACACAGCCCGATCGCTACGATCTGGCTCTGCTAAAGCTCGCACGTCCCACGGCTTTTAGTGAGCACATTTTGCCCATTTGCCTGCCTCAATATCCGATTCGTTTGATTGGCCGCAAGGGTCTAATCGCCGGATGGGGCAAGACGGAGGCGCACATGGGTCATGCCGGCACCAATATGCTGCAGGTGGCCAGTGTGCCCATCATCTGTAAGTAACAAGTGGTGGGAACAATTCAAATTTTAAGTAATTCTTTCCTCAGCCACCTTGGATTGCATACGCTGGCATGAGAGCAAGCAGATCAATGTGGAAATCAAGTCGGAAATGTTTTGTGCCGGTCACTCTGATGGTCACATGGACGCCTGCTTAGGTGAGTTAACTAAAAAAGGTGTTGCATACTTTTAGGTGGCGTATTAACAGCGCTCTGTTATACCTTTAACAGTAACAGAAATAACATACAATTAGCTGCCTATTTAAGAGTTTGATGACTTCAGCGTTATATTGGTTTTTATATTGAACTAAAAAATATATATGTATTTGTGAAATTTAGGAGTGTTAACTCAATTAAAAATTTAAAACCAAATTTTGTTTGTTCATTGTTTTTTTATTAAATTGTTATCCTGTTAAGAATTAGAAGTCATAGTCTACAATGAGTTAAACATTCTCCACAATGACTTTACCACAACAATATAAAAAACAATTTCCTTAAACTGAAATACAAGTCCACATATTTGGAAATTGTCTTTTTGTTGTCTAAATCTACAATTTATTTTATAATTATAGTATTTCCTTTAGTACATTTTATATATGATAGTATACATTATTTATTTTACAATAACGCCAAAAATTTTCAAATGAAATTTCATATAATAACTAAAATACAGGTCAACAACAATTGCTAATTGTCATTATCTAAAATTAAAATTTCTAACTAAGATTCGTTTTTTTTAATGGTGACAATTTATTTTTATTTTATGTGTTAAAGGATGTTGCGCTTTGATTTTTTTTATTGTTTATATTAGAGGATGGCTTTGATAATTATTAGTATTGTGAATGAGCTATCAAATTATAATTTAATTAAAAACTTCCAATTTGAATATAAATTACCGTATTACTAGATAAATACATACAACAGTTACAACACAACCTAGAGTTACAACTAAATTGAAATTTAACTAAAGTCATTGAATCTGTAACTATTTTTCTACCCGCTACCCATAGGGTAGAAGGGTATTATAACTTTGTGACGGCGGTATATGTTTATCTCTATGGTATATTGTCGGTATATTTTAGTATTTTTGCGGTATATTATTTGATGTATTTTAAGAATCATACGGCACTAGTCCAGCTCAGTCGACTGACACCTCTTTTTTATTTTTTTTTCTTCGCAGGCGACTCTGGTGGTCCTTTGATTATCAAGGAGCGTGGACGCTACGTGTTAGTGGGCATCACCAGTGCTGGCTTTGGCTGTGGCGTGGACCATCAGCCGGGCATCTATCACAATCTGCAGAAGAGTCTGCGCTGGGTGGAGGATGTCGTGCAACACAATGAGCTGTAGCACAGAAATTGAAGCAGTTCGCAGGGTGTGGCAAGCAAATCTCATTAGTTTATGCCGTGTAGCATTAAGCAATGGCCATGTGCAATCACAAACAATAACAAGCAATAACAATTTATTAGATTTATTAAATATTATTATGTAGTTAATGTAACTGTGTCCCTTGTTTCGGGGTGTGTGCGTGGGTGTCTTGAGAGCGAGTGACCGACCTTGAACGCCAGCTGGTTGGTGTTCAACTGTTGCATTTGGAATTGAATTACGCACTTTGCAACACGTACAACAAATTTGCCTTTGTGTTATGTCATTTGGCATTCGCTGTGCTGGCCCATTTCCCATTTAGTGTGCCTGCCATAAATGCCACAATCAACTGCTTTCAGCTCAGCCAACATCGAGCGCCGTGCAGTTGGCTACAGTAACAACAATAATAATTTGTACATTAAACACATTAAGACGAGCCAAGTCAAACACTCGTCGAATGTCATCTGTCAATTGCCCAATGTACTTAAATTATGTTACGTTTTGTTTTATTTGAGCATTGTTTTTATTTATGTTTTTTTTTGGTTTGCTTGATTATTGCTTTGTCGTCAAGTGTGTCAAACTAATAGTTTTCCATGAACCCAATCGAGTCTCAACTCTTTAACTCCGCCTCCAAAACAGCAATCAATTATTTGGGCTTTGTTCAATTCAATTATTGAGCCAATACTGCAGTTGCATTCGTTGCTTTATTGTTGCTGTTCATTTTTCACGCTTGAGATCAACTTGAAATAAGATGTTGTATGCGTTTGGCTTTCGCTTCGCTGCCTGCTGCCCTGCTGCTGCTCTGTCTCCCTGTCTCTCTGTCTCCAACTCTATCGCTGGATGTCTGCAGGTTTTTCCTGTTGCAATTTGTACAATTGTTGTTGATTTTTGTGACTGTTTGGCTAAAATTACTTGGCAGCCCACAAATTGGTGGCAAAACTTAACTTCCTCTTTTTTTCTACTTGCTGTAAGTGTGACTCTGAGCGCAGCTCCAAATTAAACATTAGTCATGCCAGCGGCAGCAATAACAACAACAAACTGGCAGAGCAACAACTAAGCAACATGCGACATGCAATTGCCAAGTGAGCGACAAAAGTTGCCGTCGTCTCTGCTCTGAGGCCACGTCTTGCCTTTTCTTTTCACTTTCGATTTCGATGCGAGTGTGACTCTCCACACACACACACACACACACACAAACACAGCGAGACACACACTCATACACTGGAGCAACCGCAGTCGGCGACTCTGTTTCACACTCTTTGGGCGCTTGCGTATTACTCAATAGTCAACGTTGCGACGTCTCTGCGGCGTCTGTGCGTGTGTGTTGGTGTATCGCTGTGTCTGTTGGTGAGCAGTGTTGATGGCTTTTTGATTTTGAATTTGTCAGCCAACTGTTTATTAAGTGTTTTGACGTTACCGCAAACTGTTCGCGAACGCAAAGTCCGCGCGCGCATCTAGAGCCCCAAAAAAGAAACAAAAAACAAAAACAGTTTCGGTATTCGATATTAAACATTGCAACTCACTCACTTACTCGCTCGCTGTGTGAAAGAAAAAGTGCGTGACGGGGCTGAAACGATAAAGAAGTACGCAAAATGTTAAATTATTAAAGTGGCCGCGAAATATGCACTGTGAATTATTGCCAAATATTAACGCAAATTGTTATTGTTTGCGTCTTTTGTTTATTTTGCTTTTGTATATTTTTATTTAATTCAATTTTAAGTCGCGACCGCCGCCTGCTATGCAAACGAGCGATTATTCAATCAAAAACTCGCGCCGCTACGTGAATTAAGTGAAACACACACAAATTGCACAAAATCGCAGACAAACAAGGCAACAACAACGATCACAACGGCAACAGCTACGATATCAACAAGCAACTATATCAAGCACAACAACAACTACAACGAAAGTATTGCAAAATGCGCTCAGTTGCATGGCAGCTGACGCTGCCAACATCACAACTGATGTTGTTACTGCTGCTTGTCGTGTGTCTGACTCGCTGTCTCGTTGACGCCGCGCACAGCAGCTACAACTCTGTCTACAATGAAGTGGTTACTCCAGAGCTGAAGCAGGCCATTGACAAGGATTTGCCCAAGCAGGCCAAATTCTTTGATGAGCTCGATTGTAAGTACACACCACACAAAAAACAGCGTAACGATTAGGTACACACTTAAAAGTTCGTTGCCTAAGTCTTTCGATTCAACCGAGAGAATACTTAACAAGTTCGTTGCCTGAGTCTTCTCTCCTTAAGCTTCACTTTCTTGTGTAAGCTGATTTTGCTGAAATTACGACTAATTGAATAATTGAGTGCCTTCACTTCACTTCCTTTCGTCATTCTGAATCATCCTGGAATCTGCGCAATCCGTTTACCTTTATTTCCTCGCAGTTCGTTGCCTAAGTCATTTGTTTTGCCTGCCGTGACTCAGCAAACATGGACAACATGCGACAATTACATAATTTACATATTAGTTAACCTTGAGCGAAACATTCGATTCGATGTCAAGTTCACATGATTCACACATAACAAATTTACGCCATCAAATAAATATTTAATAGCGAAAGTTATTGGCTGGGTGTGAAAACGATACAAGTTGTTTTCGGTTCTTGGGTCACCCAACAGACTGCAGACAGCAGACATCTGATGAATGCGTACAGCTTTAATTGGACTTTCCAAAAAAAAAAAAACGAGCCACGAAAAAGTAAAACACGAATACCAATTAGCCCGCGAAACGCTTAAAGTTAAAGTTAAAGTTGGAAACTGAAGCTGAAGCTGAATAATTATTTTGTCGACAGAGAGGCGACATTAACATATGACTGGCCCATTCTGCGCCCCGCGACGCTGAATGAAAGCGCATGTTATGGTCCATTATGAATGGTCCATTAAAATAATTATCAAAATAAAAAGTAGATATGAAATATCATCTACCAATCTAGCTGCATATTACACAGCAAAGTTGAAAGAAGAAAAAAATGACTGTGCAAATTGCAGCACAAGTTCAATGGCATGCATTGCCGCCACGCTGCCATGTAATATAGAAAATCCGCAATAGAAAAACAGGGTATAGAAAAAACAAAAAGCAAAAGTCTCTCTGCAAAGCGACACTTAAAAACTACTCGGGAGCAGGAAAATCAACTGCAATTAACGACAATTGCAGGCGACATTCGAAAGTGTTAAACAACAGCCATGTTATATATAGATTATAGATTATTTTGTGATCGAATACACAGCACTCACTCACACTCAAACACTCGAACGAGTACTCGAACTCGTACTCGTAATAGAGCGCTGGCCAGCTAAAAGAAACCTTGACCAATAAAAGCAAAACAAAAAAGGCAAATCCGAATCATAGACTTGGCAACATGTTGCCAAGCTTTGTTGTTTGCAACAAAACTCGTTGTTGCCTTCTCTCTCTCTGTCTCTCTCTCGCACTCTCTATCTCTCGTCTACTCTCTTCATTAGCGTCTTCTCTCGAGCGCGCGCGTCTTCGGCTTGAGCAAGTGAAATGGCGAAATGCGAGCAATGCTCTTCGGCAGCTTCGTCGCTGCGCAAACACAAAACTTTGGCTTAGTTCTGAGCTGAATTTCCCGACGTGCGGTTGCCTTTTTGGTATCGAGCTGCTCGATGCGCTAAAGCCACATACAAAAACAAAGCCCCGTTATTTACAACTTTAATTTTCTTTTCGTGCGCCGCGTGCCGTGAAAATTGCCATCCGTTGCGCATGCGTAACTCAGAAAGTCACTGCTGAATGAAAATAAAAGTGAAATCCTTATCACGAAATTTTGCAAAAAGGATTGTGAAGCAAAAAGAAAGTGACCACAGCAACCGCAATAAAAGCAACTGCATTGACAAGTGTTGAAAGAAAGTGAAAGTCATCGCGCAATTGTCGTTGCTACCGCTTCGCGCTCCTTCAGGAGCTGAACATGTCGTGCCACAGAAAGGATAATTGGCTGTGGCTTTGGCTCACACTTACCACGAGCTTCATC